>NW_024057820.1:0-300000 GCF_016432855.1 Salvelinus namaycush | reverse complement strand
TCTAGATTTATTTTTGGATTAGAGATGCTTAATGTGAGTCTGGAAGGAGAGTTTACAGTCTAACCAGACACCTAGGTATTTGTAGTTGTCCACATATTCTTAGTCAGAACCGCCCAGAGTAGTGATGCTAGTCGGGCAGGTGCGGGCAGCAATTGGTTGAAGAGCATGCATTTAGTTTTACTAGCATTTAAAAGCAGTTGGAGGCCACGGAAGGAGTGTTGTATGGCATTGAAGCTCATTTGGAGGTTTGTTAACACAGTGTCCAAAGAAGGGCCAGATGTATACAGAATGGTGTCATCTGAGTAGAGGTGGATCAGAGAATCCCCAGCAGCAAGAGCGACATCATTGATACAGTTGAAGTCAGAAGTTTACATGCACTTATGTTGGAGTCATTAAAACTCGTTTTTCAACCACTCCACAAATTTCTTGTTCACAAACTATAGTTTTGGCAAGTCGTTTAGGATATCTACTTTGTGCATAACACAAGTCATTTTTCCAACAATTGTTTACAGACAGATTATTTCACGTTTAATTCACTGTATCACAATTCCAGTGCCTTTACACAGCTTGGAAAATTCCAGAAAATGATGACATGGCTTTAGACGCCTCTGGTAGGCTAATTGACCTCATTTGAGTCAATTGGAGGTGTACCTGTGGATGTTTTTCAAGGCCTACCTTCAAACTCAGTGCCTCTTTGCTTGACATCATGGGAAAATCAAAAGAAATCAGCCAAGACCTCAGAAAAAAAATTGTAGACCTCCACAAGTCTGGTTCATTGTTGGGAGTAATTTCCAAATGCCTGAAGGTACTACGTTCATCTGTATAAACAATAGTACGCAAGTATAAACACCATGGGACCACGCAGCCGTCATATTGGCTCATTCATCCCCCTCTTCTCCCCTGTAACTATTCCCCAGGTTGTTGCTGTAAATGAGAATGTGTTCTCAGTCAACATACCTGGTAAAATAAAACATTTATAAATACAGCTACGGAAGGAGACGCGTTCAGTCTCCTAGAGATGAAGGTACTTTGGTGCGAAAAGTGCAAATCAATCCCAGAACAACAACAAAGGACCTTGTGAAGATGCTGGAGGAAACAGGTACAAAAGTATCTATATCCACAGTAAAACAAGTCCTATATCGACATAACCTGAAAGGTCGCTCAGCAAGGAAGAAGCCACTGCTCCAAAACTGCCATAAAAAAGCCAGACTCCGGTTTGCAACTGCACATGGGGACAAAGATCATACTTTTGGTCTGATGAAACAAAAATAGAACTGTATGGCCATCGTTATGTTTGGAGGAAAAAGGGAGAGGCTTACAAGTCGAAGAACACCATCCCAACCATGAAACACGGGGGTGGGAGCATCATGTTGTGGGGGTGCTTTGCTGCAGGAGGGATTGGTGCACTTCACAAAATAGATGGCATCATGAGGAAAGAAAATTATGTGGATATATTGAAGCAGTATCTCAAGACATCAGTCAGGAAGTTAATGCTTGGTCACAAATGGGTTTTCCAAATGGACAATGACCCCAAGCATACTTCCAAATTTGTGGTAAAATGGCTTAAGGACAACAAAGTCAAGGTATTGGAGTGGCCATCACAAAGCCCTGACCTCAATCCCATAGAATATTTGTTGGCAGAACTGAATAAGCATGTGCGAGCAAGGAGGCCTACTTACCTGTCTCAATTACAATTTTGGCCCTGTCAGGAAGGAATGGGCCAAAATTCACCTAACTTTTTGTGGGAAGCTTGTGGAAGGCTACCCGAAACTTTGACCCAAGTTAAACAATTTAAAGCCAATCCTACCTAATACCAATTTAGTGTATGTAAACTTCTGATCCACTGGGAATGTGTTGAAAGAAATAAAAGCTGAAATAAATCATTCTCTGTACTATTATTCTGACATTTCACACCTAAAATAAAGTGGTGATCCTAACTGACATAAGACAGGGAATTTTTACTGGGATTAAATGTCAGGAATTGTGAAAAACTGAGTTTAAATGTATTTGGCTAAGGTGTATGTAAACTTCCGACTTCAACTGTATATACAGAGAAATTGAACCCTGTGTCACCCCCATAGAGACTGTCAAAGATTTTAGAAAGGCAGGGCAGGATGGGAATAGGTCTATAACAGTTTGGGTCTAGAGTGTCTCCCCCTTTGAAGAGGGGGATGACCGCAGTAGCTTTTCAAATCTTTGGGGATCTCAGACAATACGAAAGACAAGTTGACCAGGTTAGTAATAGTTAGGGTTAGGGTGGGGTTTGCAACAATTTTGGGAAAGAGAGGTTCCAGATTGTCTAGCCCAGCTGATTTGTAGGGATCCAGATTTTGCAGCTCTTTCAGAACATCAGCTGTCTTGATTTGCATGGGGGGGTGCTTGGGCAAATTGCTGCAGGTGGTGCAGAGCTTTTGGCCGGGGTAGGGGTAGCCAGGTGGAAAGCATGGCCAGCCGTAGAAAAATGCTTATTGAAATGATCGATTATTGTAGATTTATCGGTGGTGACAGTGTTTCCTAGCTTCAGTGCAGGGGGCAGCTGGGAGGAGGTGCTCTTATTCTCCATGGACTTTAGTGTACCAAAACGTTTTGGAATTAGTGCTACAGGACGCAAATTTCTATTTGAAAAAGCTAGCCTGAGCTTTCCTAACTGGCTGTTGTGGTGGCATATTTCTACTTTACCAAATGAGGAGAGTTACAAACTTCACACACCAGTCAGAGTTATAGTTAAACTACATCTTTAATAATAAGAGCTTTGCAATAGCATTTTACTTTCAATGATGCGCTATCTCTAATGAACCATTGAAAGTGTCAACAGAAAAGTACAAAGATCTTTTATAGCCAAAATACACCCCTCTCAACTTACATGACGAACCACATATCTTAAGAAAAGTTCACAAAGAAAGACTTTTACTTGAGAGAGAGGAGTATCCCATAGCCAGATAGCATTCGCTATAAATTATCGTTCAGTTTGGTCCCTAAAATGAGGTTCTAATCTCGTTCCTGGTACTTCAAAGCACAAAAACATTACCTCATGTTATCTGGAATGCTCTTTAGGTTTTATCACCCAAAGACATCCGTAAATCTCTTCTGTCAGTGCTGTCTCATAGAGGCCCATCCTCAGTGGAACACACAATAGTTAACAGAACACTCTATTCTGTCGAATAAAACAACCATTATAATATATTATATAATATAATAATAATAATATATTATAATATAACGCAATACAAGCATTATAACATAATCAATGAGGCAGTGATCGCTAAGATCCTGGTTGAAGACGGCAGAGGTGTGGTAGCGGTCCCGTGTGGCTCAGTTGGTAGAGCATGGCGCTTGCAACGCCAGGGTTGTGGGTTCGATTCCCACGGGGGACCAGTACAAAAAAGTATGAATGTATGTACTTGTAAGTACTTGTAAGTTGCTCTGGATAAGAGCGTCTGCTAAATGACTTAAATGTAATGTAAATGTGTATTTAGAGGGCAAGTTAGTCAGGATGATATCTAAGAGGGTGCCCATGGTTACAGATTTAGGGTTGTACCTGGTAGGTTCCTTGATAATTTATGTGAGATTGAGGGCATCTAGCTTAGATTGTAGGACGGCCGGGGTGTTAAGCATATCCCAGTTTAGGTCACCTAACTGTACGAACTCTGAAGATAGATTGGGGGGAAATCAATTCACATATGGTGTCCAGGGCACAGCTGGGGGCTGAGGGGAATCTATAACAAGCGTGAGAGACTTGTTTCTGTCACTTTAACCATACCTACATGTACATACTACCTCAATAAGCCTGACTAACCGGTGTCTGTATATAGCCTTGCTACTGTTATTTTCAAATGTCTTTTTACTGTTATTTTATTTCTTTACTTACCTACACACACATACCTTTTTTTTTTCGCACTATTGGTTAGAGCCTGTAAGTAAGCATTTCACTCTAAGGTCTACACCTGTTGTATTCGACGCACGTGACAAATAAACTTTGATTTGATTCTGGAAAGGTGGATTTTTAAAAGTAGAAGCTCTAATTGTTTTTGGCACAGACCTGGATAGTATGACAGAACTTGGCAGTAGATTGTAACTCTGCCCCCTTTGGAAGTTCTATCTTGTCAGAAAATGTTGTAGTTAGGGATGGAAATGTCATGATTTTTGGTGGCCTTCCTAAACCAGGATTCAGACACGGCTAGGACATCAGGGTTGGCGGAGTGTGCTAAAGCAGTGAATATAACAAATTTAGGGGGGGGGGGGGGGGGGGGGGGCTTCTGATGTTAACATGCATGAAACCAAGGCTTTTACAGTTACAGAAGTCAACAAATGAGAGCGCCTGGGGAATGGGAGTGGTGCTGGGGGCTGCAGTGCCTGGGTTAGCCTCTACATCACAAGAGGAGGAGTAGGATAAGTGTATGACTAAAGGCTATAAGAACTGGTCATCTAGTGCGTTCAGAACAGAGAGTAAAAGGAGCAGATTTCTGGGCACGGTAGAATAGATTCAAGGCATAATGTACAGACAAGGGTATGGTAGGATGTGAGTACAGTGGAGGTAAACCTGGGCATTGAGTGATAATGAGAGAGGTTTTGTCTCTAGAGACACCAGTTAACCCAGGTGAGGTCACTGCATGTGTGGGGGGTGGGACAAAAGGGCTATCTAAGGCATGTTGGGCGGGGCTGGGGGCTCTACAGTGAAATAAAACAATAATAACTAACCTAAACAGCAATAGACAAGGCATATTGACATTAGGGAGAGGCATGTGTAGCCGAGTGATCATAGGGTCCAATGAGCAGCAATAGGTGAGTCAGGGAGCCGTTCGGTAGTCGCTACTACGCTAGGCGAGCTGGAGACACGGTGATTCAGACAGCTAGCGGGCAGGGGCTAGCAGATGGGTCTTCGGCGATGTCGGGCGATTACGTCGGCAGACCAGTCGTGATGGATCGGCGGGGCTCCGTGTCGGCAGTAATGGGTCCAGGCCAATTGGCAAAAGAGGTATTGTAGGCCAAGAATTAGCTGGTGGATCACTTTGGCAAGCTGGGAGATGGGCCTAGTTCGAGGCTAGTTCAAGTCTAAGTGGTGCTTGCTTCGGGACAGAGACGTTTGCCAGGAGTAGCTACTCGGATTGCAGCTAGCTAGCTGCGATGTGTAAAGGTTCAAAGCTTGCGGTAGGAATCCGGTGATGTGGTAGAGAAAAAGCAGTCCGGTATGCTCTGGGTTGATATCGCGCTGTCCAGACTGGCAGGTATTGACCGAGCTGAAGCTGGCTGGTGTCCGAGTTAACGGTGAAGACCGCTAGTAGTGGCTAACTGACTACTAGCTAGTAGCTAGTTAGCTGGCTAGCTTCTGATGGGGGTTCCGGTTCTAAAGTATAAAAATAGCAGATCTGTACCACATTGGGTGAGGCGGGTTGCAGGAAAGTTAATTCAGTCCGTAAATGGAAAGTGAGATTACAATATATACGAAATGAAAACAATATATAAAAATATTTACATGGGACAGGACGGGACAAGACAAAAAACACGTCCGACTGCTACGCCATCTTGGAATGTGTCGACCCTATCGACAACGGGGAGATGTTACTGATGTGCTTTGTGTCTGTCTCCAATGTAAAAATGAAACTTCCACACAAAATTACTTCTTTACTTAATTTAGGTTCAAGGAAGTGTGTAGGTCACATTCTGTATCATACAGCTATGAAGGTTATATATTTAGAACCACCTGCTGATTGGAATCCAGTCTGTGTCTTCAGTGTTCTAGAACTGTTTAGTGTTTTGTGATCTGACTTATATAACAGAAAGAATAATAAGTAATGTAAACATTATCAGTAATTACCAGGAAGCTCTACATCATTTGTTTTAAATTATGAAATGTTTGAAAACTGGCATCAGGATATTGAGCGATGTGATTTGGATTAAACCTCAGCAAGGCAGTTTTATCATGTGGAGATTTCATTCTGGCATCTCTTAAAATTAACACTGTCTTTTGCAGGAGGAAAACCAACCTTGGAGGAACCAAAGACGTCCAAACCAGCAAGACGACACCTCTGCTCCCATTGTGGATTTTTTTTTAACCAGTTAGTTAGCTTGAAAAGACAGGAGAGGGTACACATAAGAACGAAGCTTTCCAGTGTGGAAAGAGTTTTAAGCGGTTAGACACCCTCAAAGCTCATGAGCGAATACACACAGGGGAGAAGCCATGCCATTGCGCCCAGTGTGGAAAGAGTTTTACCCAATTAGGAAGCCTGAAAGAACACATGAGACTGCACACAGGGGAGAGGCCTTACCACTGCTCCCAGTGTGGAAAGAGTTTTAACCAGTCAGGAAGCCTGAAAGCTCATGAGCGAATACACACAGGGGAGAAGCCGTACCACTGCTCCCATTGTGCAAAGCGTTTTATCCAATTAGGAAGCCTGAAAGAACACACGAGAGTGCACACATGGGAGAAGCCTTTTCCACTGCTCCCAGTGTGCCAAGCGTTTTACCCATTTAGGAAACCTGAAAGAACACAAGAGACTGCACACAGGGGAGAAGCCTTACCACTGCTCCCGGTGTTCAAAGCGTTTTACCCATTTAGGAAACCTGAAAGCTCATGAGCGAATACACACAGGGGAGAAGCCTTACCATTGCTCCCACTGTGGAAAGCGTTTTAACTATTCAGGAAAGCTGAAAGAACACATGAGACTGCACACAGGGGAGAAGCCTTACAAATGCTCAGACTGTGGGAAGACATATTACTCATCACAGTCACTTAAACATCATGTGCGAATCCACACAGGAGAGAATAATTACTTCTCCTTGTGTGTAAATTTATATTTCACATCACATTAACTTAAAATTCATCAGAGAACATACACAGTGCTCCCAGTGTCTTATATTGTTGCCTGATAATGTGTTTACCTGTTTGTACCATATTAAATTAAATGGTTCAAAGTATACTCAAATGTATGTTTTTGTAATAAAACATGAATTGAATATGGAGTATGCCAGTTTGAATATAAAATTGATCAGATTCCATGGTCCTTTTTTAAACTCTGTGTGTGATTATCTGCATGGCATTCCTCCAGCACTACAGATAATCAACTGATATTTGGATGTGATGCATTTGTTCCATTGTTTAAATTTGCATTGTTGGCCCACTGATGATTTAATGACATGAAAAGGTTCACAGACTCTATAATGGAACATTTTAATCGTATGTGTCCACATATCTGAGTATGTTACTAACCTTGTGAAACTGACCTATTATAATCTCCTGTTCCTGGGAGTATCATCCTGTGTTGCAAACCAGCTGCACCTGTGCCCTTGTATGAATAAAGTCCCTCCCAGGAACAGGAAACTATAAAGATATGTGCTCATCACCCAATGCTTCAGGAATTCAGACTGTCTACACTGCGCTGTGTAACTCTGTTATTCTCTCTGAGCTCAGAAATAAAGAATCTTGGTTTGACTTGGACTCCAGCAGATCCTTATTTTATAATATCCACCACAACTCTCCCACGGATTGCTGTTTATCATTGTCTCAATGAAGAGTTCCTCGTTCCACTTTCCTGGGGGCATTTACAAGCCTCCCACTGGTTGAATAAACGTTGTTTCCACGTCATTTCAACAAAACAAATCCATGTGATGTTAGATCAATGCAGAAAACTGATTGGATTTGTAAAAAGCCGTCAACATCAGGAATCTTTATTTATTTTTCACCCAACTTGTAAGCTAAATCCAATGACAGGTGACATTTTGTGCTGATTTCATGTTGAATTCACTTTAGTTGACGACTCAAAGAAATGTAAATAGAAACTAGATGTTGAACTGACGTCTGTGCTCAGTGGGCTGGTTTGAATAAGTGGCAGGTGTTGGATCAATATCCACCTTTGTAGCTAAGTTTCCGTGCAATTTTCGACAGATTTTCATGTGAATATTCTTAAATATGTACAAAGCATTTTCCCACCAGAAATGTTTCTTTCAAACAGACTAATTGCAGACATAAGGCTTTGTGTGACAAATAAAAACATTTTTGCTGTTAAAATCCCATATACCGTATGAAAAATACAAGTTAAATGGGTTTCCGTCACATTTTCAACTACTGAGGGTTTAAAAAGCTGTTGTATTATATAGCAAACGTGCTCTTGTCCCGTGTACTGTAGCCTGCAGCACACATATACAGTGTTGGTAGGCTACCTACATGATGAGATTATTATGGATGAGAGAGATATTATTTTATTTGTCAAATGGCAACCAAGCATCAATCATCATGTCACCAGAATAAGACCATCAAAATGTATTGGAAAGGAGCATCAAGCTCATCACATGCAGTTTCACCACCCCGTGAAGTTCATAACTTACTTAATCTGTAGCCTAATAAACTACATGGTTTCCCAAGTCGTAGAGGGAGGACCACACAACATATCATCACGTGACTCCAAGTTAACTGAGATGTGATGGTTATTATATAAATATTTGCACATAAAAGGAGTTTCCATCGCCATTTCTCATTCATACATTTTTACTGACACAAAAAGACCCCACCATGTAAAACAAACTAACAAATTGTCTGTCTGCATTAATCAAATTGTACAGGCATATCCTGTTTCCATCAGCCCGGTGATTACTTTTGAAATGGTTGGATCAATATCCACTTTCATGATATGGATGAAGCCTGATTTGGAATGTCTGAGTAGTTCTATCTGATGTCATAATACACTCCTCTGATGATCAAGTGATATTTGGTATGTCTGAGTAGTTCTATCTGATGTCATAATACACCCCTCTGATAATCAAGTGATATTTGGAATGTCTGAGTAGTTCTATCTGATGTCATAATACACCCATCTGATAATCATGTGATATTTGGAATGTCTGAGTAGTTCTATCTGATGTCATAATACACTCTGATAGTGATCCATTTGCTCCATTGTTTCCATGTCAGTTGGTTTCCCACTCTGATGATTTATATCTCACAGAGGGGCTTTAAAGGAATAGTATGGTGACATCTTAGTGTGGCTTGAAATAAATAGTATGGTCATATTTACAGGTTGTGGCTCAGTATTCTTAGTATGATGTGAAAAAAGAACAATCAACTATTTATTGATAATGTATATTCCTATTCAGCTTCTACATCTGCATAGAGGCAAACAGTATCTTAAAACTTCTTAGGGATAGGGGGCGACATTTTCACTTTTGGATGAATTGGTGCCCAAATTAAACGGCCTCGTACTCTGTCCTAGATCATATGATATGCATATTATTATTACTATTGGATAGAAAACACTCTGAAGTTTCTAAAACTGTTTGAATTATATCTGTGAGTAAAACAGAACTCATATGGCAGGCAAACTTCCAAACAGGAAGTGAAAATTCTGAAATGGGTCGCTGTGAAAGGCATCGCCTATTCAATTCTCCTATATTTATGGATATGCACTTCATATGCCTTCCAGTAGTCAACAGGCAGTAGAACGTGGAATGAAGCGTATAGCTTGATGTGGGACCGAATGAGAGCCATTGGAGGGAGAGGTCAGGCATATTGCATACATTTATATATATTCTTGGCCACGCACACTACGCATGTGATGTCCTTCCTTGCTATCGGTTATATAGATATGAAGAAATGCTCCGTCTGGGACATTATTGGATATATATGAGAAAAACATCCTGAAGATTGATTCTCAACTGAGTTTGACCAGTTTATTCGATTTGTAATATCACTTTTTGAAGTTTTCGTTCATTAGCGTAAAGTTCTATGGACACGTGAACTACACATGCTAGCCAAAGTTGCTAATTCGACAGAAGTAATGGACATTATAAAACAAAAAAACGATTTATTGTGGAACTAGGATTCCTGGCACTGCATTCTGATGAAAGATCATCAAAGGTAAGGGAATATTTATGATGTAATTTCGTATTTCTGTTGACTCCAACATGGCGGAGAATGGCTGAGCGTTGTCTCAGATTATTGCATGCTGTGCTTTTTACTAAAATTATTTTTTAAATCTAACAGCGGTTGCATTAAGAACCAGTGTATCTTTAATTATATGTTAAACATGTATCTTTCATCAAAGTTTATGATGAGTATTTCTGTATTTCACGTGGCTATCTGTAATTACTTTCGCTATTTTGGAGCCATTTCTGAACATGGCGCCAACGTAAAACCACGATTTGTGGCTATAAATATGCACATAATCGAACAAAACATAAATGTATTGTATAACATGATGTCATATGACTGTCATCTGATGAAGTTGTTCAAAGGTTAGTGATTAATTTTATCTCTATTTGTGGGTTTTGTGAAAGCTATCTTTGCTGTGAAAAAATGGCGGTGTGTTTTTGGATATTGTGGTGAGCTAACATAAATATATGTTGTGTTTTCGCTGTAAAACATTTTAAAAATCGGACATGTTGGCTGGATTCACAATATGTTTATCTTTCATTTGCTGTATTGGACTTGTGATTTCATGAAATTATATTATGTTTGATTAAATATATATATATATATATATAAATTGTACATTTCTATTTTCACAATTTGAATTATTATTCATCAAAAACTATACCAACAATACACTGCAGCTTTGACTTCAAGAAGAGAATGGGCTGATGGGTGGTGGTGCTACTCTACAGGTAAGGCTGTCCAATATGAATGTTCAATATCAATCAATCAAGTTTATTTTATATAGCCCTTCGTACATCAGCTAATATCTCGAAGTGCTGTACAGAAACCCAGCCTAAAACCCCAAACAGCAAGCAATGCAGGTGTAGAAGCACGGTGGCTAGGAAAAACTCCCTAGAAAGGCCAAAACCTAGGAAGAAACCTAGAGAGGAACCAGGCTATGAGGGGTGGCCAGTCCTCTTCTGGCTGTGCCGGGTGGAGATTATAACAGAACATGGCCAAGATGTTCAAAATGTTCATAAATGACAAGCATGGTCAAATAATAATCAGGAATAAATGTCAGTTGGCTTTTCATAGCCGATAATTAAGAGTTGAAAACAGCAGGTCTGGGACAGGTAGGGGTTCCATAACCGCAGGCAGAACAGTTGAAACTGGGACAGCAGCAAGGCCAGGTGGACTGGGGACAGCAAGGAGTCATCATGCCCGGTAGTCCTGACGTATGGTCCTAGGGCTCAGGTCCTCCGAGAGAGAGAAAGAAAGAGAGAAGGAGAGAATTAGAGAGAGCCAAGATGTTCAAAATGTTCATAAGTGACAAGCATGGTCAAATAATAATCAGGAATAAATGTCAGTTGGCTTTTCATAGCCGATCATTAAGAGTTGAAAACAGCAGGTCTGGGACAGGTAGGGGTTCCATAACTGCAGGCAGAACAGTTGAAACTGGAACAGCAGCAAGGCCAGGTGGACTGGGGACAGCAAGGAGTCATCATGCCCAGTAGTCCTGACGTATGGTCCTAGGGCTCAGGTCCTCCGAGAGAGAGAAAGAAAGAGAGAAGGAGAGAATTAGAGAGAGCATACTTAAATTCACACAGGACACTGGATAAGACAGGAGAAGTACTCCAGATATAACCAACTGGCCCTAGCCCCCCGACACAAACTACTGCAGCATAAATACTGGAGGCTGAGACAGGAGGGGTCAGGAGACACTGTGGCCCCATCCGATGATACCCCCGGACAGGGCCAAACAGGAAGGATATACACACAATAGGTTGATCAGTAGCCAGTTAGCTAGCTGCTACAGTCCAATATGAATGTTCAATACAAACAATAGGTTGATCAGTAGCCAGTTAGCTAGCTGCTACAGTCCAATGTGAATGTTCAATACACACAATAGGTTGATCGGTAGCCAGTTAGCTGTGCTGCTACAGTCCAATGTGAATGTTCAATACACACAATAGGTTGATCGGTAGCCAGTTAGCTGTGCTGCTACAGTCCAATATGAATATTCAATACACACAATAGGTTGATCGGTAGCCAGTTAGCTAGCTGCTACAGTCCAATATGAATATTCAATACACACAATAGGTTGATCGGTAGCCAGTTAGCTGTGCTGCTACAGTCCAATATGAATGTTCAATACACACAATAGGTTGATCAGTAGCCAGTTAGCTAGCTGCTACAGTCCAATATGAATATTCAATACACACAATAGGTTGATCAGTAGCCAGATAGCTAGCTGCTACAGTCTAATATGAATGTTCAATACACACAATAGGTTGATCAGTAGCCAGTTAGCTAGCTGCTACAGTCCAATATGAATGTTCAATACACACAATATGTTGACTGTTGACCAATATGAATGTTCATAATGATGGAAAAATAAAGGTGGGCTCTCCTGTCAACATGGGGCTCCTGCTGCAGGTAGCCTAGCGGTTACTAGTGTTGGGCCAGTAACCGAAAGATCTCTGGTTTGAATCCCAAAGACAACTAGGTGAAAAATATGTCAATTTGCCCTTGAGGACAGCAGCAGCAGGAGCCTCATGTTTCTCCCATTCTTCTCTGCAGATCCTCTCAAACTCTGTCAGGTTGGATGGGGAGTGTCACTACAAAGCTATTTTCAGGTCTCTCCAGAGATGTTAAATCGGGTTCAAATCCGGGCTCTGGCTGGGCCCCTCAAGGACATTCAGAGACATCTCCCAAAGCCACTCCTGCGTTGTCTTGGCTTTGTGCGTAGGGTCGTTGTCCTATTGGAAGGTTAACCTTTGCCTTGGTCTGAGGTCCTGAGTGCTCTGGAGCAAGTTTTCAAAAATTCTCTCTCTGTATTTTGCTCCGTTCATCTTTCCCTCGATCCTGACGAGTCTCCCAGTCCATGCCGCTGAAAAACATCCCCACAGCATGATGCTGCCAACCCCATGCTTCACCGTAGGAATGGTGCCAGGTTTCCTCCAGACGTAACCCTTGGCATTCATCAGACCAGAGAATTTTGTTACTCATGGTCTGATAGTCCTTTAGGTGCCTTTTGGCAAACTCCAAGCTGGCTTTCATGTGCCTTTTACTGAGGAGTGGCTTCCGTCTGGCAACTCTACCATAACGTCCTGCTTGGTGGAGTGATGCAGAGATGGTTGTCCTTCTGGAAGGTTCTCCCATCTCCACAGAGGAGCTCTGTCAGAGTGACCATTGGGTTCTTGGTTACCTTCCTGACCAAGGCCCTTCTCCCCCGATTGTTCAGTTTGGCCGGGCAGCCAGCAGTAGGAAGGGTCTTGGTGGTTTCAAACTTCTTCCTTTTAAGATGATGGGGACCTTCAATGCTGCAGAAATGTTTTGGTACACTTCCCCAGATCTGTGACACAATCCTGTCTCGAAAGGAGTATATCACATCAAATACAGGCTACTTAAAGTTCTTGAGAGAACACACATATGCTCGTACTCTTGTCTCATTTAAAAAAATAATAATAATTGTGCTTTTGGTCATGCAATATTTTCTTCATATATATATACACTGATCATACCAAACATTTGGAGAGAAATAAACGTCCTAATATGGACTAGGAACCTCCTCCTTTTTCCCAATACAAAACCTAGGAGGGTTATGGTTCTCAAGGCTTCCATAGACTTAAACAGTAATTATGACAACTTCCGGTGGACATCCTCCAACCTATCAGAGCTCTTTCAGCATGAACCTTCTCCGCTGTGCAATATGGTTTCCGAGCTGGTCATGGGTGCACCTCAACCCCGCTCAAGGTACTAAACAATATCATAACCGCCATCGAGAAGAGACAATACTATGCAGCCGTATTCATGGGTTGGCACCCCCCATTGGGTTGTGCCATGGCGAAGATCTTTGTGGGCTATACTCGGCCTTGTCTCAGGATGGTAAGTTGGTGGTTGAAGTTTTCCCTGTAGTAGTGTGGGGGCTGTGCTTTGGCAAAGTGGGTGGGGTTATATCCTGCCTGTTTGGCCCTGTCCGGCGGTATCATCGGATGGGGCCACAGTGTCTCCTGACCCCTCCTGTCTCAGCCTCCAGTATTTATGCTGCAGTAGTTTATGTGTCAGGGGGCTGAGTCCGTCTGTTATATCTGGAGTATTTCTCCTGTCTTATCCGGTGTCCTGTGTGAATTCAAGTATGCTCTCTCTAATTCTCTCTTTCTCTCTTTCTTTCTCTCTCTCGAGGACCTGAGCCTTAGGACCATGCCTCAGGACTACCTGAAATGATGACTCCTTACTGTCCCCAATCCAGCTGGCCGTGCTGCTGCTCCAGTTTCAACTGTTCTGCCTGCGGCTATGGAACCCTGGCCTGTTCACCGGACGTGCTACCTGTCCCAAACCTGCTGTTTTCAACTCTCTAGAGACAAATGTTTCTTAGACAGAAAAAAACGGGATAAACATACCTGAATTTGTCAAATAAAATCAAACTTTATTTGTCAAATGCGCCGAATACAACAAGTGTAGACCTTACAGTGAATTGCTTACAAGCCCTTAACTAACAGTACAGTTCAGGAAGAGTTAAGAAAATGAGCAAATGACCAAAGTAAATAATTATAAAAAGTAACTCAATAAAATAACAATAACAAGTCTATATACAGGGGGTACTGGTACCGAGTCAATGTGCAGGGGTACAGGTTAGTCGAGGTAATTTATACATGTAGGTCGGGATGAAGTGACATTTCATAGATAATAAACAGCAAGTAGCAGCAGTGTACAAAACAAATGGAGGGTCAATGTAAATAGTCCAGGTGGCCATTTGATTAATTGTTCAGCAGTCTTATGGCTTGGGGGTAGAAGCTGTTAAGGAGCCTTTTGGTTCTAGACTTGGTGCTCCGGTACCGCTTGACGTGCGGGAGCAGAGAAAACAGTCTATGACTTGGGTGACTGGAGCATCTGACAATTTTTTGGGCTTTCTTTATAATTGTCCTGGATGGCAGGAAGCTTGGCCCCAGTGATGTTCACTACCCTCTGTAGTGCATTACGGTCAGATGCCGAGCAGTTGCCATACCAGGCGGTGATGCAACCGGTCAGGATGCTCTCGATGGTGCAGCTGTAGGTCTTTTTGAGGATCTGGAGACCCATGCCAAATCTTTTCAGTCTCCTGAGGTGGAAAAGCTGTTGTCGTGCCCTCTTCACGACTGTCTCGGTGTGTTTGGACCATGATAATTAGTTGGTGATGTCTTCAAGACTGTCTCTCACCTAAAAAACCTATCTCGACCTGTGTGCATCTACATTCTAAACTTTCAGTCATAGGCTAGGTTGTAGCAATCTCATGATGGGTATAGGGAAAATGTTAGTATCATGTAGTAGCCTAAACCTATTGCTGTTACATTGAACAGGGTGAATGGAATATGAATGACAGTCATCCAATATGCTGTAATAGATTTAAGGCCATGCTCATGAAAAAACAAATCGTTCTGCCTCATCTTAAACACCACTGTTTGGGTGGTGGATGATTCTTGGTACACATGGGAAACCGTTGAGCTGGAAAACCCCAGCAGCGTTGCAGTTCTTGACACAAACCGGCGCCTGGGACCTACTACCATCCCCCGTTCAAAGACACTTAAATATTTTGTCTTCCCCATTCACCGTCTGAATGGCACACATACACAAGCCATGTCTCATTTGTCTCAAGGCCTAAAATGCCTTATTTAACCTGTCTCCTCCCCTTCATCTACACTGATTGAAGGGGATTTAACTAGTGACATCAATATGGGATCATAGCTTCCAGCCCCAGCTAACACACCAGACTCCAATAATCACCTAATCATAATCTTCAGTTTAGGATGCAGTTTGATTAATCAGCTGTGTTTGCTAGCGATGGAGAAAAAGTGTGACACCAATCAGGCCCCCGAGGACTGGAGTTGCCCACCCCTGGTTTACAGGATGATTGGTATCTTAAAGAGCGTAGCTTTAATGGAATAGTACCGTCACATCTAGATAGAAACGAATGTGAAAAATGAACAGAGCAAATGTTTATTAAAACACTACCTATTCATAGAAGTATGTATTCATCATTTACAATATATCAGCTTATTGTTAAATAATTCTGACGTTTTTGCCAATACAAAAGTGTAGTAACTGTTGTTTCCAAACTGCGTTACCAACTCCAGTCAGCAGATGGCGATATGCGTCTTTCAGGTGTTGATTCTTGCGTGACGTATAATGGACTGGACGGGACGCTTCTTCAGGAACAATAACACGGCTACTCTTTCAACCACCTCGGTAGCTTGCTAGCCAACATAAAACTGAAAGATTGACGCTTTCGACCATGTTAATGTACATTAGCTAATCTCAGTGTTGTAAACGCAGTTCAGTTGACGTATCAACTGGTTAACTTTAACCTAATTTGCTTGTTCAATTTGCAAAGTTGTTAAACATTGATACTGAGCCTAGCGTTAGGCTAGTCGCTAATTCTAACATCCCAGACCATGAGCTCACTAAACTACTCCTCCTCCGTTAAAGAAGAAGAGGTCTGCTGTATGCAGAAAGAAGCTCTGAGGCTGAACATTGTCGTGAAAGAAGAAGAGGATGTTATAGAGGAAACAGAGGAAGAACCTTTCAGAGAGGAAGAGGATGCTATCTCAATAAAGGTGGAGGAAGACGAATTGGGAGTGAAAGAGGAGGAGACAGAATATCAGATTAACACCAGTGAGTACTGTCTTAAAAACAGAGTCACACACTATGCCGTTGTTGAACTAATGTGGGGGTTTTAAGGGGCATTCTACTGAAGTTCTACACTTGAATATGTTGTTCAGTACTGTAGGAATTGTTAAAGGGGCCATCTGCCTTTGTTAGTTTTAATCTGCCATTGGTACATATATTTTGGGGACTTTTAAATTAGATTTATTAAATTATCCATGTGGTCTACATTAAAGTGCATCTCATCTAGTATAACAGGCTTTTAAAATGCAATGTTGGAGCATAATTTATACTTAAAATATCAAAGGGATGCAAAAGGACCCATTTAGTGGAACGACCCTTTAACATTTGCATTTTAGGCCCTGTTTAGAGAGATTAATGCCTCTTGTAAGACCCTATGATTATAATAGACGGTCGTAAGTTCACTATCTGTTTGATGTTCTCATTCACACAGGAGAGAGACATGACTATTGTGGATCCTCTGGGGAGCATCAACAACATCCTGCTGACGAGGAAGAGAAGAGTCTCTCCAGATCAGAGCACCAGATGGTACAGCTTGGTCTGGTCTAACATACAGCTTGCTTTATCAGGGTCTGGGCTGGGTTTCTGTAAAGCACTTCATGACAGCGGTGACATAAGCATCCATAATGATATGTGTCTGTGTCCCCTCTTTATGGTTACCAGGACAACGCTAGCCCTTCCTCCCTCCTGGAGTCCCCGTGTCATGTCTCTCCCGGTAGCACCTTACTGCTGGGTATGAAGAGGTTGTCTGTGCTGCTGGTGGACTGCAGGAAAACAACGGGGCTGAGTGGAACTGTGAGAGGAGGAGAAGAGAAGAAAGGATCAGATTTGACTCATCAAAGTAAGTGCTGTAGTTTAGTTTGAACAAATACAATAGATCTGCCCACTGGTATCTGTTACCAGGACAACCAGCAGAGTTCTGTTAGTTGACAGGAAGATAGACTGGTGGATATGGATGTTATGAATATAACACTGGAAAAGGATTCTGCCAATGAAAAGAGAGAAACCAATAGACCATATAAAACCTTGATGGAAGTTAGCTTTAGAGAGAAAGTTTCAAGATGATCTGATGTAAGGTGCATGTTTTACAAAACCTTTTCCTTAAAACATTATGGGTGTTACATTGCCTGTCCCAGTCAACCGCCCCTATCTTTACAAGACTGTAGAACACACAAACTAAACTCCAGACACTTCAATATGGTCTGTATTGCTTCATTAACATCTGATCTACACAACTTGTTAAAGATGGCAAATATATATTTTAAAACAAGCTCCTTTTTTGTCTTGACCTTCGTCTCTGTAATGGACAAAGTTCATTTCATTTCCTACTTTAACAGGTCAAATAAAGCCTGAACTCCAACATATTGACCTTAAAGAACATGGTTTCATTTGGAAATGACTAACTTTATTAATAAAATGTGTAACTGATGCTAACAGTTGAAATTCCTCCACTGTCCCTGTCCCCATACCAGGCTCAAACCAGTGATCCTCTGCTTCTCAACACACGCGACCGCTCTCCTTGAGAATAAACTATATTCAGAGTTCTAGAGCCACACACTCACTATAGCACAATAATTACTATAGCACAGTGTATTTAACAGATGGTGAGATCAGAAACAAATCAGTCCCTTTGTTGCTCTGTTTCAGAGCTACTCTGCCTTCTGACGAAGGAAAACCTTTTCAACTATAAATGTATATTTGGCTGCCATTTAGGCTGCAACAACTATACAGTGGAACACCCCCTGATCTGTTGTTTTATGAAGGGTCACCTACGCCCAGTACCCAAACAGCTAGTCCCATCCTGGGATTTTTATGTTTTGCTTGAGGCCATTTCCGCTGTTGGAGCCGCTGGAAAGAATAGAAATTAGATTTATCTTGTTTAAAACTGCTTTACTTTAGCCATTATATCCGTATAATGAGTTACACCCCCATACCTTCATGGGGTTCTATAGTAGCAAGGATCTGACACCTCCGGAGGTCTTGATGGCTCAATCCACCAGAGGTATGGCTACAACATAGGCATTGTTCAAAGGCATCTCTGTTCAAGAGATCTGTAATGCAGCATGTTGTGGTGATGTACCTTCATGAGGTTCTACTGACTGGACATCACTACACATACGGTGAGTAGAGTGGGGACCTCTGAGGGATGATCCTGTCTAGACTTGGCATCAGAGAGTATATGAGCTCTGTGGTAGTTGACTATATCCCCAAAGTGAGAGACTAACGAGTCACTGAAATAGAACTGAAGGTTCCCTAACAGAACCCTGATTCAATGATATTCACCAGGTTACCTAACAGAACCCTGATTCTATGATATTCACCAGGTTACCTAACAGAACCCTGATTCTATGATATTCACCAGGTTACCTAACAGAACCCTGATTCTATGATATTCACCAGGTTACCTAACAGAACCCTGATTCTATGATATTCACCAGGTTACCTAACAGAACCCTGATTCTATGATATTCACCAGGTTACCTAACAGAACCCTGATTCTATGATATTCACCAGGTTACCTAACAGAACCCTGATTCTATGATATTCACCAGGTTACCTAACAGAACCCTGATTCTATGATATTCACCAGGTTACCTAACAGAACCCTGACTCTATGATATTCACCAGGTTACCTAACAGAACCCTGATTCTATGATATTCACCAGGTTACCTAACAGAACCCTGATTCTATGATATTCACCAGGTTACCTAACAGAACCCTGATTCTATGATATTCACCAGGTTACCTAACAGAACCCTGATTCTATGATATTCACCAGGTTACCTAACAGAACCCTGATTCTATGATATTCATCCAGGTTACCTTTCACACATGGAAGACAAATGGAAGACGGGAGCGACTATGTCCCTGATATAGGAAGTGGTCTGCTATTGGCCGTTGCTATCGGAGTGTACAGTGCCTCCTGAAAGTATTCAGACCCCTTGACTTTTTCCACATTTTGTTACATTACAGCCTTTTTCTAAAAACACAATACCAAACATTTTTGTTTGATAATTTTGCTAATTGATCAAAAAATACAAAACTGAAATATTACATTTACTTAAGTATTCAGACCCTATACTCAGAACTCTGTTCAAGCAGCAGGTTCTGCTCTGGAGCAGGTTTTCATCAAAGATCTATCTTAAAGGAGGACTGTAGCATCTAATGATGAAACATTATGGAGTCTTAAAGGAGGACTGTAGCATCTAATGATGAAACATTATGGAGTCTTAAAGGAGGACTGGGATGGGAAAGGAAAGGGGATATCTAGTCAGTCACAACTGAATCCATTCACCCTAAATGTGTCTTCCGCATTGAACCCAACCCCTCTGAATCAGAGTGGTGCGGGGGCTGCCTTAATCGACGTCCACGTTATCGGTGCCCGGGGAGCAGTTGTTGCAGGTTAACTGCCTTGCTCAAGGCAGCTTTTTTCTACAATAGAGATAGTGACCTGCGTCATAAGTCTTTGTATGGTGGATAGGCTTTCAATGGAAAAACAGGCATTTCAAAATAAAAGCATTTCCTGGGTGGATTTTCCTCAGGTTTTCACCTGCCATTTCAGTTCTGTTATACTCACAGACATTATTTTAACAGTTTTAGAAACTTCAGAGTGGTTTCTATCCAAATCTACTAATTTGCATATCCTAGCTTCTGGGCCTGAGTAGCAGGCAGATTACTTTGGGCACGCTTTTCATCCAAAATTCCGAATGCTGCCCCCTACCCTAGTGAGGTTAAAGGAGAAGTTTACCCAAAATCCAGAAACTCTGAAGTGATTCCATACATTGAAACTAGTCCAGTGGAGTTTTCTCTCTCCCTGTAGTGCTGTACTGAAACAGCTGCAAAACGTGACTTGTGACGTTGCTGGATGCGGGCCTCACTCTGCTGCTTTGCCAGTTTGTTATTTTATTACAGCTATGACCTCTGGCTTTCACCTGGAATTGTTTATTTATGTCTGAGAAAAAAAACACTTTTCAACCCATAAAATGTATATAAATATGATGATGTCATAGTGAATTCATGACATGTGACTGAACAAGCCTTTTCATACTTCATAACATGGCTACATACAGTGCCTTCGGAAAGTATTCAGACCCCTTGACTTTTCCATATTTTGTTACGTTACAGCCTGATTCAATCTACAAACAAATACCCCTTAAACCTGTCTAGCGGAACCCCTCGACAACATTCTGCGGGAAATCCAAAAATATTTTTTTGAAATATGTTTCACACATTAACAAGTCCAATACAGCAAATGAAAGATAAACATCTTGTTAATCAATTTTAGAACAATGCTGAAATGTAACAAAATTTGGAAAAGGTGAAGGGGTCTGAATACTTAACGAATGCACTTTATGTGTGTGTGTGTATACTGAACCAAAATATAAACAACAATTTCAATGATTTACAGTTCATATAAGTCAGTCATTGTAAATAAATAAATAAATTAGGCCCTAATCTATGGACTTTACATGACTGGGCAGGGGCGCAGCCATTGGTGGGCCCTGGAGGGCATACGCCCACCCATTGCAGTCAGAATGCCAATTGCTCGCTCCCTCAACTTGAGACATCTGTGGCATTGTGTTGTGTGACAAAACTGCACATTTTAGAGTGGCCTTTTATTCTCCCCAGCACAAGGTACACCTGTGTAATAATCAAGCTGTTCGATCAGCTTCTTGATATGCCACACCTGTCAGGTGGATGGATTATCTTGGCAAAGAATAAATGTTAACTAACAGGGATGTAAAAAATTCTGCAATCTTTTTTTTCAGATCATTAAACATCCAAACCTTTACATGTTGCATTTATATTTTTGTTTATTGTAGTTACTCTCAGTTTTAGGAACATCTTGCCAAATATTTCACTATTTTTTACTTTACCCAAAATATCACATCAGCGATAGTCAAAATGTTGAATATCTGTGAACGTCTAAATAAGAAATTGGGCCATTTAAACAGCATGTGTCGAACCCTTTCGTCAACGGGGAGAAGTTACTGATGTGCTTTGTGTCTTCGACGTAAAAATAAGTTTTGGACTTCCACTTAAAATTACTTATTTACTTATTTTATGTTTAAGGAAGTGTGTAAAGTTCTGGCCAAACGTTTTGAGAATGACACAAATATGAATTTTCACAGTCTGCTGCCTCAGTTTGTATGATGGCAATTTGCATATACTCCAGAATGTTATGAAGAGTGATCAGATGAGTTGTAATTAATTACAAAGTCTCTCTTTGCCATGCAAATGAACTGAATCCCCCCCAAAACTGGAAGCTTCAAAAGGAGGGTGGTGCTTGGAATCATTGTTCTTCCTCTGTCACCCATGGTTACCTGCAAGGAAACACGTGCCGTCATCATTGCTTTGCACAAAAAAGGCTTCACAGGCAAGGATATTGCTGCCAGTAAGATTGCACCTAAATCAACCATTTATCAGATCATCAAGAACTTCAAGGAGAGCGGTTCAATTGTTGTGAAGAAGGCTTCAGAGCGGTTTAATTGTTGTGAAGAAGGCTTCAGGGAACCCAAGAAAGTCCAGCAAGCGCCAGGACCGTCTCCTAAAGTTGATTCAGCAGCGGGATCAGGGCACCACCAGTACAGAGCTTGCTCAGGAATGGCAGCAGGCAGGTGTGAGTGCATCTGCACACAGACTGATATTCTGCAAAGGGTACAGGGATTGGACTGCTGAGGACTGGGGTAAAGTCATTTTCTCTGATGAATCCCCTTTTCGATTGTTTGGGGCATCTGGAAAAAAGCTTGTCCGGAGAAGACAAGGTGAGCGCTTCCATCAGTCCTGTATCATGCCAACGGTAAAGCATCCTGAGACCATTCATGTGTGGGGTTGCTTTCAGCCAAGGGTGTGGGCTCACTCACAATGTTGCCTAAGAACACAGCCATGAATAAGGAATGCCACCAACAAATCCTCCGAGAGCAACTTCTCCCAACCATCCAGTAACAGTTCGGTGACGAACAATGTCTTTTCCAGCATGATGGAGCACCTTGCCATAAGGCAAATGTGATAAGTGGCTCGGGGAACAAAACATCAATATTTTGGGTCCATGGCCAGGAATCTCCCCAGACCTTAATCCCATTGAGAACTTGTGGTCAATCCTCAAGAGGCGGGTGGACAAACAAAAACCCACAAATTCTGACAAACTCCAAGCATTGATTATGCAAGAATGGGCTGCCATCAGTCAGGATGTTTTAGCCCAGAAGTTAATTGACACCAGGGTGGATTGCAGAGGTCTTGAAAAAGAAGGGTCAACACTGCAAATATTGACTCTTTGCATCAACTTCATGTCATTGCCAATAAAAGCCTTTGACACTTATGAAATGCTTGTAATTATACTTCAGTATTTCATAGTAACATCTGACAAAAATATCTGAAGACATTGAAGCAGCAAACTTTGTGGAAATTAATATTTGTGTCATTCTCAAAACTTTTGGCCACGACTGTAGGTCGCATTCTGTATCATACAGCTATGAAAGTTATATATTTAGAACCACCTGCTGATAGGAATCCAGCGATGTTAGTGTCATAGAACTGTCTAGTTTTTTGTGTTCTGACTTGTAAAACAGGATGAATAAAATAAGTAATGTAAACATATCAGTAATTACCAGGATGCTCTACAACATTTGTTTTAAAATCACACCAAGATTGTTAAAACTGGCCTTAGCTTATTGAGCGATCTGATTTAGGATTTACCCTCGTAGCAAGGCCTATTTATCATGTGGAGGTTTCATTCAGATCTCTTTTTTTAAAAACACTCTGTCTTTGGCAGGAGAAAGACCAGACTCAGAGGAACCAGAGCCAGGGACGTCCAAACCAACAAGAAGACACCAGTGTTCCCTCTGTGGAAAGTGTTTTAACCAGTTAAGGGACCTGTACCGACATGAGAGAATACACACAGGGGAGAAATCTTACCACTGCTCGCAGTTTGGAAAGAGTTTTAACTGGTCAGGGGATCTGAAAAAACATGAGAAAATACACACAGGGGAGAAGCCTTACCAATGCTTGCAGTGTGGCAAGTGTTTTAAACAGTTAGGGGATCTGAAAAAACATGAGATAATACACTCAGTGGAGAAGCCTTACCACTGCTCCCAGTGTGGAAAGTGTTTCAACCGGTCATGTCATCTGAAAGAACACGAGAGAATACACACAGGGGAGAAGCCTTACCACTGCTCCCAATGTGGAAAGAGTTATAACCATTTAAGGACCCTGAAAGTTCATGAGATAATACACACAGGGGAGAAGCCTTACCACTGCTCCCAGTGTGGCAAGTGTTTTAACAAGTTAGGGAACCTGAAAAAACACAAGAGAATACACACAGGTGAGAAGCCTTACCACTGCTCCCAGTGTGGAAAGTGTTTCAGCCAGTCAGGGGATCTGAAAAAACATGAGATAATACACACAGGGGAGAAGCCTTACCACTGCTCCCAGTGTGGAAAGTGTTTCAACCGGTCAGGGCATCTGAAAGAACATGAGATAATACACACAGGGGAGAAGCATTACCACTGCTCCCAGTGTGGCAAGTGTTTTAGCAGGTCAGGGAACCTGAAAAAACACGAGAGAATACACACAGTGGAGAAGCCTTACCACTGCTCCCAGTGTGGAAAGTGTTTTAACAGGTCAGGGAACCTGAAAAAACACGAGAGAATACACACAGTGGAGAAGCCTTACCACTGCTCCCAGTGTGGAAAGAGTGAGCGTGTGGAAAGAGTTTTAACCAATTAAGCAGAACAAGAACACATGAGACTGCACATAGAGGAGAAGGCTTACAAAAGCTCAGACTGTGGGAAAACCATATGAAATTGCTTCTTCCAATTATTGATAAACATGTACCTGTTAAGAAACTGACTGTTAGATCTGTTAAGGCTCCATGGGTTGATGAGGAATTTAAAAACTGCATGTTTGAAAGAGTTGGGGCAAAAGGAGTGGCTAATAAGTCTGGCTGCACATCTGGCTGGCTTATGTACTGCAATTGGAGAAACTTTTTATCCCCTACTGAGGATCACCCCGCCCAGAGTGATGTCCCTTAACTTTAATACCACATAAGCTCATAATTAATAGTTGCTAATACAAAGACACCTCGCGGCACAACGCCTCTCCTCTATTTCACATAGATAGTTTGTGTGTATGCATTGATATGTAGTCTACGTGTGCCTTTTACAAAATGTATGTAGTTCTGTCCTTGAGCTGTTCTTGTCTATTGATGTGCTGTATTATGTGTCATGTTTTGTGTGGACCCCAGGAAGAGTAGCTGCTGCTTTTGCAACAGCTAATGGGGATCCTAATAAAATACCAAACTCTGTTATTCTCTCTGAGCTCAGAAATAAAGAATCTTGGTTTGACTTGGACTCCAGCAGATCCTTATTTTGTAATATCCACCACAACTCGCCCACAGATTGCTGTTTCATCATTGTCTCAATGAAGACTTCCTCATTCCACTTTCCTGAGGGCATTTACAAACCTCCCACTGGTTGAATAAACATTGTTTCCACGTCAAATTAAAATTAATCTTTAACATTGATGAACCTTCACCTTCTTCATCCCTAAACTAGTAACATTAACTATTGTATATTGTTATTCTCAGTGACCTTCCTGGCCTTATGAAATCCTAGCTAAATATAATGTTCCCACCAGTTTTCATGTCTTTCGTTATGCAAACATTTGTTTATTCAATTCTAATACTCATTAAAAACCTCTTTGGGCTAGGGGCCGGTATTTTGACGTGCGGATGAAAAGCGTGTCCAAAGTAAACTGCCTGCTACTCAGGTCCAGAAGCTATGTATTTGCATATAATTAGTAGGTTTGGATAGAAACCACTCCAAAGTTTCTAAAACTGTTAAAATAATGTCTGTGAGTATAACAGAACTGAAATGGCAGGCGAAACCCCTAGGACAACCCCCCCCCCCTCCCCCCAAAAAATGCTACCACTGATTTCAATGGCTTGCAGTATTATAATAAGGCAAAATCCTCCCCAATTGCAGTTCCTAGGTTTTTTTTCTTTTTCTCCGGTAAAGACAATAACGTTTCTCCGTCTTAAATTTTATTGTTTATTTACGTATTAGGGTACCTAAGGTTTGATTATAAACGTTGTTTGACTTGTTTGGAAAAGTTCATTAGTAACGTTTGGGATTCATTTTGTATGCATTTTGATGGAGGGAAACAGATTGGATTATTGACTGAAGCGCGCCAGCTAAACTGAGTTTTTATGGATATAAAGAAGGACTTTATCGAACAAAAGGACCATTTGTGACGTAACTGGGACCTTTTCGAGTGCCAACAGAAGAAGATCTTCAAAGGTAAGGCATATATTATATCGCTATTTCTGACTTTCGTGTCGCAACTCCCTGGTTGAAAATGATTTGTTATGTATTTGTATGCGGGGCGCTGTCCTCAGATAATCGCATGGTTTGCTTTCGCCGTAAAGACTTTTTGAAATCTGACACCTTGGCTGGATTAACAAGAATTTAAGCTTTATTTTGATGTATAACATATATTTTCAAGAATGTTAAATATTTGAATTTGGTATTTTTTAATTGCGCGTTCTGCAATTTCACCGGATGTTGGCCAGATGGGACGCTAGCTTCCCAACTACCCCAAAGAGGTTTTAAGATGAATGTTGTTTTAATTCTATATGGGTCATGCATTGCTTTGGTCTGGTGTTCTCTTATGGGTCAATGTTTTTAATTAGAATATAGCAATGAGGCTCTCTCCTCAATCACTGACAGTTTCTTTGGAAAGTATTCAGAACCCTTGACTTTTTTCACATTTTGTTACGTTACAGCCTTATTCAAAAATGGATTAAATAAAATTATTTTCTCAGCAATCTACACATAATAGCCCATAATGACAAAGTGGAAACAAGTTTTTTATACATTTTTGCAAATGTTTTAAACACACACAAATTATTTACATAAGTATTCAGACCCTTTGCTATATGAGACTCATAATTGAGCTCAGGTGCATCCTGTTTCCATTGATCATCCTTGAGATGTTTCTACAACTAGAATGGAGTCCACCTGTGGTAAATTCAATTGATTGGACATGATTTGGAAAGGCACACACCTGTCTATATAAGGTTCCACAGTTGACAGTGCATGTCAGAGCAAAAACCTAGCCATGAGGTTGAAGGAATTGTCCGTAGGGCTCCGAGACAGGATTGTGTTGAGGCACAGATCTGGGTAAGGGTAAAACATTTCTGCAGCATTGAAGGCCCCTGATTTAGCCCCTTGCAGTAAAAGGTTATTCATGGAGTAAAATTATCTGTTTAAGTCATTAGTAAAGGGCACATCGTTAAAGAATACAATTCTATTTTTTTTTTGTGGTCTATATCCTGTCAATCATTTATTCCTTCATAAACAGAAAACGTTTACCTAAACACAACATGTGTGCAAGGGCCCCTCTAGGTTCACAACCTCTTGACCATTACATCTGGATAGCTGACAACTATTTTTAAAAGGGTAAAAGTGATCTGTTTAGGTCGTCAGTAAAGGAAGCATAGTTAAAGAGTACAATTAACCTTTCAAAGAGGATGGTGTGAGGCCTCTGGGGCTTATTTTGGTGGGGTTGACTGAGACATCCCTCGGACACTCTTTTATGGGGGGTAAAATGTATCTGTTTAGGTCATCAGTAAAGGGGACATCTTAAAGATTACAATGACCCTTTCAAGACAGACATCCCCCGGACATCCCCCCATAACTATTTTTAAAAGGGTAAAAATTATCTGTTTAGGTCGTTAGTAAAACATATGTTTTGAAAGACACCTGGGGGTCCAGGTTGTTAGTTATTTTGTGTACATGTAACCGATGTGAAATGGCTAGCTAGTTAGCGGTGGTGCGCGCTAGCAGCCTTTCAGTCGTTGACGTCACTTGCTCTGAGACATTGAAGTAGTGGTTCCCCTTGCTCTGTAAGGGCCGCGGCTTTTGTGGAGCGATGGGTAACGATGGGTGACTGTTGTTGATGTGTGCAGAGGGTCCCTGGTTCGCGCCTGGGTATGGGCGAGGGGACGGACGTAAAGTTATACTGTTACATACATATAGTTCCCCTGTGTGCAAGGGCCCCCCTAGATTCACAACTTCTTGACCCTTAACATTCCCAGCCAAGGGGAGAGATAGAGGGAGAGAAAGAGAGAGAGATATATTTCATTGAAGGTAAATGACATTTTCTTTCAAACCTTTTATTTTATTCAAAAACTTTAGTACAGTCATTTAAACATACATATTACAATTATTAAAGTTTACTATGTAATATTAAATACTAAATTATGTCACTAATGTTTTTTTACTAAAGAACTTTATATAAATCATACATGTTATTATTACATGTAGCAACACAACATGACAACAACATGGTTGCAACCCCACATAACAACAACATGGTAGCAACACAACATGGTAGCAACGCAACATGGTAACAACACCACATAACAACAACATGGCAGCAACACCACATGGTAGCAACACCACATAACAACAACATGGTAGCAACCCAACATAACAACAACATGGTAGCAACACCACATAACAACAACATGGTAGCAACACCACATGACAACAACAAGGTAGCAACACAACATGGTAGCAACAACATATAACAACAACATGGTAGCAACACAACATGGTAGCAACACTACATGGTAGCAACACAATATAACAACAATATGGTAGCAACACAACATGGTAGCAGCACCACATAACAACAACATGGTAGCAACACCACATAACAACAACATGTTAGCAACACCACATAACAACAACCTGGTAGCAACACCACATGGCAGCAACACAACATGGTTGCAACACCACATGACAACAACATGGTAGTAACACAACATGACAACAACATGGTAGCAACACCACATGGTTGCAACACCACATGACAACAACATGGTAGTAACACAACATGGTAGCAACACAACATGGTAGCCACACCACATAACAACAACATGGTAGCAACACAACATGACAACATGGTAGCAACACCACATGACAACAACATGGTAGCAACACTACATGACAACATGGTACAAACATTATTGGGCACAGACAAGAGCACAAAGGCAAGAAGGTAGAGACAACAATACATCACGTGAAGCAGCCACAACTGTCAGTAAGAGTGTCCATGATTGAGTCTTTGAATGAAGAGATGGAGATAAAACTGTCCAGTTTAAGTGTTTCTTGCAGCTTGTTCCCATCGCTAGCTGCAGCGAACTGAAAAGAGGAGCGACCCAGGGATGTGTGTGCTTTGGGGACCTTTAACAGAATGTGACTGGCAGAATGGGTGTTGTATGTGGAGGATGAGGGCTGCAGTAGATATCTTAGATAGGGGTGAGTGAGGCCTAAGAGCGTTTTATAAATAAGCATTAAACCAGTGGGTCTTGCGACTGGTATACAGAGATAACCAGTTTACAGAGGAGTATAGAGTGCAGTGAGGTGTCCTATAAGGAGCATTGGTGGCAAATCTGATGGCCAAATGGTAAAGAACATCTTGCCGCCCAATGTATCCTACCATGACTATATCCAACTCTACTCCATGTGTTGCCACTATCATGTATCCTACCATGACTATATCCAACCCAACTCCATGTGTTGCCACTATCATGTATCCTACCATGACTATATCCAACCCAACTCCATGTGTTGCCACTATCATGTATCCTACCATGACTATATCCAACCCAACTCCATGTGTTGCCACTATCATGTATCCTACCATGACTATATCCAACCCAGCTCCATGTGTTGCCACTATCATGTATCCTACCATGACTATATCCAACCCTACTCCATGTGTTGTCACTATCATGTATCCTACCATGACTATATCCAACCCAACTCCATGTGTTGCCACTATCATGTATCCTACCATGACTATATCCAACCCAACTCCATGTGTTGCCACTATCATGTATCCTACCATGACTATATCCAACCCAACTCCATGTGTTGCCACTATCATGTATCCTACCATGACTAAATCAACCCAACTCCATGTGTTGTCACTATCATGTATCCTACTTGGCTGAAGCTTTGATCCAGAGGAAGAGGTATTGAGGAGCAGGGAGGTTAAAGGTCACTTCAGGATACAGCTGTTACTCTACACTATCTTTAGATAATCCAGTAATGAGAGAAACTGAATAGAATATTTAGGGCCCTATCAAATCCGTTTTCTTTTCTTTTTTTAACCTAATTACATTTTCTCAGTTTAGTTTTTCCAGGTTTCTGATTTGTCCCTGTTTTTCTGTTTTTCTCTCTAAATCACACTGTTAATAGAAAAACAACAACAATGGATGTTCTAAGTCCACAACAATACTTAAACCACATCAGGAGACCACTTTTGAAGTCTGAGAAAAATCTAAGAAATGTTCATTTTTGTGTGTAGATACACTTTAATGTTAGTGGCACCAGCAAGAGCCTTGCTTGGTTTGTGGTGTCTCTGTAGCACACATGTGATTGCAGAGTCTGCTGAACAAATCACAACTGGATTGATGCAAATAATCATGATATCATTCTGTCAGGTAGGCATAGACTACTTTGTAGTTAACATTTAATTGACAAGGTTTGTGGGAAAGCTTTTCAACCAGAAGATGGTTGTCATTAGCATAATCGCCCAACAGCTACACATAGTGGCAGACAAATGCACTCAGACAGGGGCATTTCCTGGCTGTTTCCTCTTCAGAAAGTTGAAGGAAAATACAAATCACTTAGGCTAATTTAGACGACTTGCAGGCAGTGGGTTCAGAATAACTATGACATAAAATTTAAAACTCTTTAATCTGTCACCTAATCCTACCTAATGGGCAGGTCAGCCCTGGAGTAAAGTATTGGCTGTAAGAGAAAACATAACATCTGTTTTTTTATTTTTTATTAGCTCTCATGACATTGCTTGCAAGAATAAACATTGTAATTAATATTTTTCCAATCTGCGTTACCCACCCCAGTCAGCAGATGGCGATTTGAGTCTTTCAGGTGATGCTGCTTGTGTGACGTATAATCTAGTGGACCGAACTGGAGGCTTCTTCAACAGCGACAAAAGGCTTCTGATTCAACCAACGTGGTGATTTGCTAGCGAACCTAAAACTGAAACATTGAAGCGCTTTAGACCAATCTTGTGTATTTTACTCTTAGTGTTTTGAATATAATTCTGTTTACTTATCTACTAGTTCATTTAAACGTAATTTGCTTGTTAAATTTGCAAATGTGGTAAACTGATAATGCACTAGGCTAATCGACCGGAGCATGAGTTCACTAAGCTCGGCGGAGAAAGAAGCTCTGATGAAAGGAGAGGAAGAAGCTTTCAGGATGAATAAGGAGGAAGAGGAAGCTATCACATTGAAAGAAGAAGAGGATGATATTACAGTGAAAGAGGAAGATGGGGAAGAGGTTGTCAAAGAACATGGCCAAGATGTTCAAATGTTCATAAATGACCAGCATGGTCAAATAATAATAATCACAGTAGTTGTCGAGGGTGCAGCACCTCAGGAGTAAATGTCAGTTGGCTTTTCATAGCCGATCATTAAGAGTATCTCTACCGCTCCTGCGGTCTCTAGAGAGTTGAAAACAGCAGGTCTGGGACAGGTAGCACGTCCGGTGAACAGGTCAGGGTTCCATAGCCGCAGGCAGAACAGTTGAAACTGGAGCAGCAGCACGGCCAGGTGGACTGGGGACAGCAAGGAGTCATCATGTCAGGTCGTCCTGAGGCATGGTCCTAGGGCTCAGGTCCTCCGAGAGAGAAAGAGAATTAGAGAGAGCATATTTAAATTCACACAGGACACCGGATAAGACAGAAGTACTCCAGATATAACAAACTGACCCTAGCCCCCCGACACATAAACTAATGCAGCGTAAATACTGGAGACTGAGACAGGAGGGGTCAGGAGACACTGTGGCCCCCTCCGATGATACCCCGGACAGGGCCAAACAGGAAGGATATAACCCCACCCACTTTGCCAAGGCACAGCCCCCACACCACTAGAGGGATATCTTCAACCACCAACTTACCATCCTGAGACAAGGCCGAGTATAGCCCACAAAGATCTCCGCCACGGCACAACCCAGACAGGAAGATCACGTCAGTGACTCAACCCACTCAAGTGACGCACCCCTCCTAGGGACGGCATGAAAGAGCACCAGTAAGCCAGTGACTCAGCCCCTGTAATAGGGTTAGAGGCAGAGTATCCCAGTGGAGAGAATTGGAATTGACCCTATACATTTGCAACACAAACAATATTTGACAAAATCATGATGAAAAAGGCCATTTTAGACATATTCATGCCTCTTGATTGTAATAGATGGTCCTAAGTTTACGTCTGTTTGCTGTTCTCGTTCACACGGGAGAGAGACGTGACTATCGTGGATCCTCTGGGGAGCCTCAACAACATCCTGATGCTGATGGGGCAGAGAAGAATCTCTCCAGATCAGAACACCAGATGGTACAGCTTGGTTTGTTCTAGAATACAGCTTGCTCTATCGGGGTCTGGGCTGCGTTTCTGTAAAGCACTTCATGACAACAGTGACATCAGCATCCATAATGATATATGTCTGTGTCCCCTCTTTATGGTTACCAGGACAACGCTAGCCCTTTCACCCTCCCGGAGTCCCCTTGTCGTGCCTCTCCCGTTAGCGCCTTACTGCTGGGTATGAAGAGGTTGTCTGTGCTGCTGGTGGACTGCAGGAAAACAACGGGGATGAGTGGAACTGTGAGAGGAGGAGAAGAGAAGAAAGGATCAGATTTGACACATCAAAGTAAGTGCTGTAGTTTAGTTTGAACAAATACAATAGATCTGCCCACTTGTATCTGTTACCAGGACAACCAGCAGAGTTCTGTTAGTTGACAGGAAGATAGACTGGTGGATATGGATGTTATGAATATCATAACACTGAAAAAGGATTCTGCCAATGGAAAGAGAGAAACCAATAGACCATATAAAACCTTGATGAAAGTTAGCTTTAGAGAGAAAGTTTCAAGATGATCCAATGTAAGCTGCTTGTTTTACAAAAACTTTTCCTTAAAACATTATGGATGTTGCATTGCCTGTCCCAGTCAACCCCCCCTATCTTTACAAGACTGTAGAACAGGAAAACTAAACTCCAGACACTGTTAATTAATAAACTAATACTGGAGGAAAGCTGTGATCAGGCTGCCCACTCAAGAGAAAGCTTCAAACTGTAACCAGTGCTGTCAACCTTGTTCAGGTTATCAGTCAACCTACCAGGGTAGTTACAAACAGTAGAGGAATGAAATCATCAACATGTTTTGATCATATCTTTACTAATGCTGCAGAAATGTGTTTGAAAGCAGTTTCCAGATCCATCAAATGTAGTGATCACAATATAGTAGCCATGTCTAGGAAAACCACAGTTCCAAAGGCTGGGCCTAATATTGTGTTTAAGAGGTCATACAATAAGTTTTGTAGTGATTCCTATGTTGTTGATGTAAATAATATTATTTGGTCCGTGGTGTGTAATGATGAGCAACCAGACGCTGCCCTTGACACATTTGAAAATGCTTATCCCAGTTACTAATAAGAATGCACCCATTAAGAATATTACTGTAAACACTGTTAAATCCACATGGATTGATGAGGAATTAAAAAATGGTATGATGAAGAGGCTAAAGAGATGGCAAATAGGTCTGGCTGTATAACTGATTGGCAAACGTATTGCAAATTGAGAAATCATGCGACTAAATAAAAAGAAGAAGAAACTACACTATGAAACAGATAAATGACATGAAGAATGATAGTAAAAATCTTTGGAGCATCTTCAATGAAATGTTGGGCAAAAAAATCAACAATGACATGTCACCGGCGTCTGACAACGTGGATGGAAAATTGAGGATAATAGCGGCCGATATTGCCACTCCTATTTGCCTTGTCTTTAATGTAAGCCTACTAGAAAGTGTGTGCCCTCAGGCCTGGAGGGAAGCTAAAGTCATTCCACTACCCAAGAATAGTAAAGCTCCCTTTACTGGCTTAAATAGCCGACCAATCAGCGTATTACCAACCCTTACATTTTTTGGAAAAAATAGTTTGGCCAGATACAATGCTATTTTACAGTTAACAAATTGAGACTTTCAGCTGATAGGGAAGGACATTCAATAAGCACAGCACTTACAAATGACTGATTGGCTGAGAGAAGTTGATGACGATAGAAATATTGTTGGGGCTGTTTTGTTAGACTTCATTGTGACTTTTGACAGTATCGATCATAGTCTGCTGCTGAAAAAAACATATGGCTTTACACCCCCTGCTATATTGTGGATAAAGAGCTTTAAAAAAAAAAATTTAACCTTTATTTAACTAGGCAAGTTGGTTAAGAACAAATTCTTATTTTCAATGACGGCCTAGGAACAGTGGGTTAACTGCCTTGTTCAGGGGCAGAACGACAGAGTTTTAGCTTGTCAGCTTGGGGATTCGATCCAGCAACCTTTTGGTTACTGGCCTAACGCTCTAACCACTAGGCTACCTGCCGCCCCAGAGCTACCTGTCTAACAGAACACAGAGAGTGTTCTTTAATGGAAGCCTGTACAACAAAATCAAGGTAGAATCAGGAATTCCACAGGGCAGCTGTTTGGCACCTACTTTTTTCAATCTTTACCAACGACATGCCAACGACATTTGAGTAAAGCCAGTGTGTCTATGTATGCGGATAACTCAACACTGTACACGTCAGCTACTACAGCAACTGAAATGACAGCAACACTTAACAAAGAGCTGCAGTGAGTTTCAGAATGGGTGGCAAGGAATAGTTAGTTAGTCCTAAATATTTCAGATTACCTTAAATTACATGGCCTACTATGCTAATTCTGTAGCAGTATTGTTAGAGGGGGGTAAAGATAAAGATTTTGTTGGGGAGCCAGGCAGGTATTAACCCTAGTTATTAAAGTTAGTTATTACGTATTATAACATTATTATTATTATAAAATATTATTAAAACCGAAAGGATGAGAGTAGGATAGATAGAGTAGCGCTTCCAGACACATTCTAAACATGATAGGGTCTTAAAGGAGGATTTTAGCATCTAATGATGAAACATGATGGAGTCTTAATCTTATGGCTGCAATCCCGGTAACGGGATGGTATGACAACAGCCAGTGAAAGTGCAGGGCGCCAAATAAAAAAAACAGAAATCTCATAATTAAAATTCCTCAGACATTCATGTGTCTTATATCATTTTAAAGGTAATCTTGTTGTTAATCCCACCAAAGTGTCCGATTTCAAATAGGCTTTTCAGCGAAAACACTACAAATTATGTTAGGTCACCACAAAACCACAATAATCACTGCCATTTTTTCCAGCTAAAGATAGCTTCACAAAAACCTGAATACAGATAAAATGAATCACTAACCTTCGATTATTTTCATCAGATGACACTCATAGGACTTCATGTTACACAATACATGCATGTTTTGTTTGATTCAATTCATATTTATATAAAAAAATCTGAGTTTACATTGAGGCGTTAGATTCACTAGTTGCAAAAACATCAAGTGACTTTGCATAGTCACATTGTTTCAACAGAAATACTCATCATAAATATTGAAGAATAATACAAGTTATACACATGGAATTATAGATATACCTCTCCTTAATGCAACCGCTGTGTCAGATTTTTTTTTTTAATTACGGAAAAGAAACCCACTCTATAATCTGAGACGGCGCTCAAAAGTAAAACACCACAGCCGCAAAGATGGCGTCAACATAAACAAGGAAATATATGATAAATATTCCCTTACCTTTAATGATCTACATCAGAAAGCACACCAGGAATCCCAGGTCCACAATAAATGTTTGTTTTGTTCGAAAAAAATCCGTTATTTATGTCCAAATACCTTCTTTTGTTAGCGTGTCTGGTTTACATATCCAAACACTAATTCTGGTCAGCGTTATATCGGACAAAAAGTGATATTACCGGTCGAAGAAACATTTCAAACTAAGTACACAATCAATCATTAAGATGTTTTTAACATATAGCTTCAATAAAGTTCCAACCGGAGTATTCTTTCTTGCCTTCGTGATAAATGGAACGCAAGTGACTCCCATGAGGAAAAAGCATGATCAGAAAATGTCTGCTTGATGGACACCTGACTGATTCTGCTCTCATTCTCTCCCATAACATCATAGAAGTCTCATTATAATTTATATTGATGGTTGACATCTAGTGGAACCCATAGGCAGTGCAAACTCATATCTCAAGGGAATTTCTTTAGGGACTCTGGTGAATACATACAAGCTCAGATTTCTGACTTCCTGTTTGGATTTCAACTCAGGACTTTGCCTGCCAATATGAGTTCTGTTAATCTCACAGACATAATCCAAACAGTTTTAGAAACTTTAGAGTGTTTTCTATCCAATACTAATAATAATATGCAAATATTAGCAACTATGACTGAGGAGCAGGCCGTTTGATATGGGCACCTTTCATCCAAGCTACTCAATACTGCCCCTTCAGCCATAAGAAGTTAAAGAAGGACTGTAGCATCTAATGATGAAACATTATGGAGTCTTAAAACTTCTTATGGCTAGTGGAACCCCTCGACAACATTCCGCTGAAAAGGCAGAGCGCTAAATTCAAAAATATTTTTTAGAAATATGTAACTTTGATGCATTCACAAGTGCAATACACCAAATTAAAGCTGAACTTCTTGTTAATCTACCCATTGTGTCTGATTTCAAAAAAGCTTTACAGTGAAAGCACACCATATAATTATGTTAGGTCAGAGCCTAGTCACAAAAACACACACAGCCATTTTCCAGCCAAAGAGAGCAGTCACAAAAAGCAGAAATATAGATTAAATTAAATTTATCACTAACCTTTGATGATCTTCATCAGATCGCACTTATAGGACTTCATGTTACACAATACATGTATGTTTTGTTCGATAAAGTTCATATTTATATCCAAAAATCTCAGTTTACATTGGCGCTTTATGGTCAGTAATGTTGTGCATCGAAAACATCCTGCAAATTTTCAGAGGCACATCAATTTACAGAAATACTCATAATAAACTTATAAAGGTTGGTACAAGTATTATGCACAGAATTACAGATATACTTCTCCTTAATGCAACCGCTGTGTCAGATTTCAAAAAAGCTTTACGGAAAAAGCAAACCATGCAATAATCCGAGTACGGCGCTCAGACACAAGCCATGCAGATACCCACCATGTTGTTGTTTCAGAAATACCGTTTTAAATATTCACTTTGATGATCTTCATCAGAATGCACTCCCAGGAATCCCAGTTCAACAATAAATGTTTGTTTTGTTCGATAAAGTCCAACATTTATGTCCAAATACCTCCTTTTGTTAGCGCGTTTGGTAAACAAATCCAAACTCACGAGGCGCGGGCAAGCAAGTCCAGGCGAAAGTTCAGATGAAAAGTTCGAAAATGTATATTACAGTTCGTAGAAACATGTCAAACGATGTATAGAATCAATCTTTAGGATGTTTTGAACATAAATCTACAATAATGTTCCAACCAGAGAATTCCTTTGTCTTTAGAATTGCAATGGAACGCAGGTTGCTCTCACGTGTAGGCGCGTGATCAGCTCATGCCACTCTGGCAGACCTCTGGTTGAAACAGCTCTCATTCCCCCCTCCTTCACAGTAGAAGCCTCAAACAATGTTCTAAGACTGTTGACATCCTGTGGAAGCCTTAGGAAGTGAATGTGACCCCATAGACACTGTATATTCGATAGGCAATGAGTTGAAAACTACAAACCTCAGATTTCCCACTTCCTGGTTGGATTTTTCTCAGGTTTTCGCCTGCCATATGAGTTCTGTTATACTCACAGACATAATTCAAACAGTTTTAGAAACTTCAGAGTGTTTTCTATCCAATACTACTAATAATATGCATATATTAGCTTCTGGGCCTGAGCAGGAAGTTTACTCTGGGCACGCTTTTCATCCGAACGTGAAATTGCTGCCCCCTTATCCCAAACAGGTTAAGTACTGCAGTGCATCTCCTCCTCATGGACTGCACCACATTTGACAGTACTTGCTGTGAGATGTTACCCCACTCTTCCACCAAGGCACCTGCAAGTTCTCGGACATTTCTGGGGGGAATGGCCCTAGCTCTCACCCTCCGATCCAACAGGTACCAGACGTACGCAATGGGATTGAGATCCGGGCTCTTCGCTTGCAGGAAATCACGCACAGAAGGAGCTGTATGGCTGGTGGCATTGTCATGCTGGAGGGTCTTGTCAGGATGACCCTGCAGGAAGGGTACCACATGAGGGAGGAGGATGTCTTCCCTGTAACGCACACCGTTGAGATTACCTGCAATGACAACAAGCTCAGTCTGATGATGCTGTGACACACCGCCCCAGACCATGACGGCCCCTCCACCTACAAATCGATCCCGCTCCAAAGTGCAGGCCTCGGTGTAACGCTCATTCCTTCGAACGATAAACGCGAATCCGACCATCCCCCCTGGAGACAAAACAGCGACTTGTCAGTGAAAAGCACTTTTTGCCAGTCCTGTCTGGTCCAGTGACGATGGGTTTGTGCCCAGAGGCGACGTTGTTGCCGGTGATGTCTGGTGAGGACCTGCCTTTCAACAGGCCTACAAGCCCTTAGTCCAGCCTCTCTCATTCAATTGCGGACAGTCTGAGCTAGAGGTCGACCGATTAATCGGAATGGCCGATTAATTAGGGCCGTTTTCATAATAAGAAATCTGTATTTTTGGGCGCCGAATTATTATTATTATTTAAAAAAAATGTATACCTTTAATTAACTAGGCAAGTCAGTTAAGAACACATTCTTATTTTCAATGACGGCCTAGGAACGGTGAGTTAACTGCCTTGTTCAGGGGCAGAACGACAGATTTTCACCTTGTCAGCCCGGGGGATCCAATCTTGCAACCTTACAGTTAACTAGTCCAACGCAATAACGACCTGCCTCTCTCTCGTTCCACTCCACAAGGAGACTGCCTGTTACGCAAATGCAGTAAGCCAAGGTAAGTTGCTAGCGAGCATTAAACTTATCTTATTAAAAACAATCAATCATAACCACTAGTTAACTACACATAGTTGATGATATTACTAGGTATTATCTAGCGTGTCCTGCGTTGCATATAATCTGACTGAGCATACAAGCATACAAGTATCTACCTTTCTGACTGAACGGTGGTAGGCAGAAGCAGGCGCGTAAACATTCATTCAAAAAGCACTTTCGTGCGTTTTGCCAGCAGCTCTTCGTTGTGCGTCAAGCATTGCGCTGTTTATGACTTCAAGCCTATTGACTCCCGAGATGAGGCTGGTGTAACCGAAGTGAAATGGCTAGCTAGTTAGCTTTCTTACATAGCACATATTGCACTTTTACTTTCTTCTCCAACACTTTGTTTTTGCATAATTTAAACCAAATTGAACATGTTTCATTATTTACTTGAGGCTAAATTGATTTTGTTGATGTATTATATTAAGTTAAAATAAGTGTTCCTTCAGTATTGTTGTAATTTTCATTATTACAAATAAATAAATAAAAATCGGCCGATTTAATCGGTATCGGCTTTTTTGGTCCTCCAATAATCAGTATCGACGTTGAAAAATCATAATCGGTCGACCTCTAGTCTGAGCACCGATGGAGGGATTGTGCGTTCCTGGTGTAACTTGGGCAGTTGTTGTTGCCATCCTGTACCTGTAGGTGTGATGTTCGGATGTACCGATCCTGTGCAGGTGTTGTTACACGTGGTCTGCCACTGCGAGGACGATAAGCTGTCCGTCCTGTCTCCCTGTAGCGCTGTCTTAGCCATCTCACAGTACGGACATTGCAATTTATTGCTCTGGCCACATCTGCAGTCCTCATGCCTCCTTGTAGAATGCCTAAGGCACGTTCACGCAGATGAGCAGGGACCCTGGGCATCTTTTAGTTTTTGTGTTTTTCAGAGTCAGTAGAAAGGCCTCTTTAGAGTCCTAAGTTTTCATAACTGTGACCTTAATTGCCTACCGTCTGTAAGCTGTTTGTGTCTTAACGACCGTTCCACAGGTGCATGTTCATTAATTGCTTGTTCAATGAACCATAAGCATGGGAAACAGTGTTTCAACCCTTTACAATGAAGATCTGTGACGTTATTTGGATTTTTACGAATATTCTTTGTAAAACAGGGTCCTGAAAAAGACCCGTAATTTTTTTTGCTGAGTTTATTTTGTATATGTTTTATGTTGAAAAGTGTGTTTTTCTCAGACATAAATAAACAACTCCAGGTGAAAGACAAAGGCCATAGCTGTAATAAAATAACAAATTAACTGGCAAAGCAGCAGAGCGAGGCACGCATCCAGCAACGTCATGAGTCACGTGTTTTGCAGCTGTTTCAGTACAGCACTACAGGGAGAGGGAAAAAATCCACTGGACTAGTTTCAATGTATGGAATCACTTATGAGTTTCTGGATTTTGGGTAAACTTCTCCTTTAAAGCATCAGACTCCATAGTAATTCATCATTAGAAGCTACAGGCCTCCTTTAACTTCTACTTGCTACGCATCCCGGATCCGGGAGCACCCCCCACAGTAAAAAAGCTGACTAGCATAGCCTAGCATAGCGTCACAAGTAAATACTAGCATCTAAATATCATTAAATCACAAGTCCAAGACACCAGATGAAAGATACACATCTTGTGAATCCAGCCATCATTTCTGATTTTTAAAATGTTTTACAGGGAAGACACAATATGTAAATCTATTAGCTAACCACGTTAGCAAAAGACACCACTTTTTTTACTCCACCAGTTTTTTACTCCATCAGTAGCTATCACAAATTCGACCAAATAAAGATATATATAGCCACTAACCAAGAAACAACTTCATAAGATGACAGTCTGATAACATATTTATTGTATAGCATATGTTTTTTTAGAAAAATGTGCATATTTCAGGTATAAATCACAGTTCTACATTGCAGCTGCAATCTGAAATAGTGCCGAAGCTGCCAGAATAATTACAGAGACCAACGTCAAATACCTAATTACTCATCTTAAAACATTTCTGAAAAATACACAGCGTACAGCAAATGAAAGCCCAACATCTTGTGAATCCAGCCAATATGTCAGATTTTTTAAGTGTTTTACAGCGAAAACACAATATAGCATTATATTAGCTTAGCACAATAGCCAGAAACACAAGCAATTTACCAGCAGCACAGGTTAGCGATCGTAACAATACAGCAAAAGATATATAATTTTTGACTAACCTTGATATACTTCATCAGATGACAGTCCTATAACATCATATTACACAATGCATATAGAGTTTGTTCGAAAATGTGCATATTTAGCAGCACAAATCGTGGTTATACAATGTCATCAGTTTCAACATTTCATGCATTCTGGCCGGCGCCATCTTGGAGAGGCACCTAATCTAATCAATAAATAATCAAAAACTTGACTAAAAAATACAGGTTGGACAGCAAATGAAAGATGCATTAGTTATTAATGCAACCGCTGAGTTAGATTTTTAAAATTAACGTTACTAGACATACAGTGTGCGTTACAGCCAGACTAGTGCCGCAATAATGGCGGACAAATCCGTTTACATTTTTCCACATAAATACGGAATAACATCATAAATAGCTCTTACTTTTGGACGAGCTTCCATCAGAATCTTGGGCAAGTTGTCCTTTGTCCAAAAGAATCGTTGCTTGGTTGTAAAACGTCGTCTTCAAATTCGGAATTAGCAGCTAACAATAGCTATGTGGCCACAACATGCCCAAATCCTCAAAACGCAATACTAAGGAAATTCCGAAAATAGCAATATACTCGCATAAACTGATATAACTCGGTTTAAAATAACTTCGTTATGATGTTTCTAACACCTATATCGAATTAAATTACAGACGGATATATCTAAGGTCGATAACTGAGCGTTTCAAAATGCCATCCTGAGGTCTTGCTTTGCGGAATGTCTAAAAGAGAGCTCCCTTCGTTCCTTGGCCTTTTATAATGTCTGAGAACTACGTAGAAACTCCATTCCACTTCTCATTGGTTACTGACATCCAGGGGAAGGCGGGTGCAGTTCATGTCGACCCATAGGATACATACAGAGCTTTAAACTGATCTGAGAACAGAGCCTCGTTTTCAGACCTTCGCAGTTCCTGTCATGAATTTCGCTGCAGAAAGAGTTCTGGTTCACCCACAGACATAATTCAAACGGTTTTAAACTAGAGATTGTTTTCTATCCAATAGTAATAATAATATGCATATTGTACGAGCAAGAAGTGAGTATGAGGTAGTTTAATTTGGAGACAATATTTTCCAAAGTGGAAACAGCACCCCCTATATTGAGAAAAGGTTAAGACTCCATGATGTTTAATCATTAGATGCTACAGTCCTCCTTTAATGCAGCTGGTGGCCACACCAGATACTGACTTACTTTTTATTTTTACCCCCCCCAACTTTGTTCAGGGACACATTATTCAATTTCAGTTAGTCACATGTCTGTGGAACTTGTTCAGTTTATGTCTGTTATTGAATCTTGTTATGTTCCAACAAATATTTACACGTTAAGTTTGCTGAAAATAAAAGCAGTTGACAGTGAGAGGACGTTTCTTTTTTTGCTGAGTTTAGATTGACGAGGGGGGGAAAACAATTGAATCAATTTTAGAATAATGCTGAAATGTAACAAAATTTGGAAAAGGTGTTGGGGTCTGAATACTTAAAACCTCTCTGGGATATGTGGGACGCTAGCCTCCCACCTGGCCAAAAGCCAGTAAAAATGCAGTGTGCCAAATTCAACTAAAATACTATAAATATCAAACTTTCATTAAATCACACATGCAATATAGCAAATTAAAGCTACACTTGTTGTGAATCCAGCCAACATGTCAGATTTCAAATAGGCTTTTCGGCGAAAGCAAACGATGCTATTATCTGAGGATAGCACCATAGTAAACAAAGAGAGAGAAGCATATTTCAACCCTGCAGGCGTGACACAAAACGCAGATATAGAAATATAATTCATGCCTTACCTTTGACGAGCTTCTTTTGTTGGCACTCCAATATGTCCCATAAACATCACAAATGGTCCTTTTGTTCGATTAATTCCGTCGATATATATCCAAAGTGTCCATTTATTTGGCACGTTTGATCCATAAAAACACTGGTTCCATCTTGCGCAACGTGACTACAAAGTATCTCAAAAGTTACCTGTAAACTTTTCCAAAACATTTCAAACTACTTTTGTAATACAACTTTAGGTATTTTTTTACGTAAATAATTGATCAAATTGAAGACGGGATGATCTGTGTTCAATACAGGAGGAAAACAAACTGTAGCTAGCTTTCTGGTCACTCGCCTCTATCTAACAGTACACTTCAAGTTACCCTCGTTCTGGATGGCCGTACTTCTTCATTACACAAAGGAAAAACCTCAACCATTTTCTAAAGACTGTTGACATCCAGTGGAAGCGGTAGGAAGTGCAAGAAGATCCCTTAGAAATCTGGATTCACAATGAAAAATAATTGAAAAGAGTGACCTAAAAAAAAATCTGAATGGTTTGTCCTCTGGGTTTCGCCTTCTAAATAAGTTCTGTGATACTCACAGACATGATTCAAACCGTCGTAGAAACTTCAGAGTGTTTTCTATCCAAATCTACTAATAATATGCACATATTATCTTCTGGGGATGAGCAGCTGGCAGTTGAATTTGGATATGCTTTTCATCCAAACGTGAAAATGCTGCCCCCTATCCTAGAGAAGTTTTTAACGAATGCACTGTGTGTGTGTATACTGAACCAAAATATAAACAACGATTTACAGTTTATATGAGTCAGTGATTGTAAATAAATAACTGAGGCCCTAATCTATGGACTTTACATAACTGGGCAGAGGCGCAGCCATTGGTGGGCCCTGGAGGGCATACGCCCACCCATTGGCTGGGCCTGGCTCCGCAATCAGAATGAGTTTTTCCCCACAAAAGGGCTTCGTTACAAAGAGAAATACAACTCGGGTGGCTGGTCTCAGACGATGTGGAGGTCCTGGCCTGTTGTCGTTACATGTGGTCTGTGGTTGTGAGGCCAGTTGGATGTACTGCCAAATTCTCTAAAATGACGTTGGAGGCAGCTTCTGGTAGAGAATTTAACATTCAATTATCTGGTAACAGCTCCAGTGGATATTCCTGCAGTCAGCATGCCAATTGCACGCTCCCTCAAAACTAGAGACATCTGTGGCATTGTGTTGAACTGCACATTTTCGTGGCCTTTTATTCTCCCCAGCACAAGGTGCACCTGTGTAATGATTATGCTGTTTAATCAGCTTGATATGCCACACCTGTCAGGAGGATGGATTATCTTGGCAAAGAATAAATGTTAACTAACAGGGATGTTAAAAATTCTGCAATCTGTTTTTTCAGCTCATGAAACATCCAACACTTTACATTTTGCGTTTTATATTTTTGTTTATTGTAGTTACTCTCAGTTTTAGGAACATCTTCCCAAATATTTCACTTTATTTTTTACTTTACCCAAAATATGACATCAGCGATAGTCAAAATGTTGAAAATCTGTGAACGTCTAAATAAGAAATTGGGCCATTTAAACAGCAGGTGTCGAACCCTTTCGACAACGGGGAGATTTAACTGATGTGCTTTGTGTCTTCGACGTAAAAACAAGTTTTGGACTTCCACTTAAAATTACTTATTTACTTATTTTATGTTTGAGGAAGTGTGTACAGTTGTGGCCAAAAGTTTTGAGAATAAAACAAATATGAATTTTCAGTCTGCTGCCTCAGTTTGTATGATGGCAATTTGCATATACTCCAGATACTCCAGAATGTTGTGAAGAGTGATCATATGGTGGCTGGTGGACAAACAAAAACCCACAAATTCTAACAACCTCCAAGCATTGATTATGCAAGAATGGGCTGCCATCAGTCAGGATGTTTTAGCCCAGAAGTTAATTGACACCAGGGTGGATTGCAGAGGTCTTGAAAAAGAAGGGTCAACACTGCGAATATTGACTCTTTGCATCAACTTCATGTCATTGCCAATAAAAGCCTTTGACACTTATGAAATGCTTGTAATTATGCTTCAGTATTTCATAGTAACATCTGACAAAAATATCTGAAGACACTGAAGCAGCAAACTTTGTGGAAATTAATATTTGTGTCATTCTCAAAACTTTTGGCCACGACTGTAGGTCGCATTCTGTATCATACAGCTATGAAAGTTATATATTTAGAACCACCTGCTCGATTGGAATTAAGCGACGTCTGTGTCTTGAGTGTCCAAAAACGGTTTCGTTTTTTGTGTTCTGACTTGTAAAACAGGATGAATAAAATAAGTAATGTTAACATATTATTAGTAATTACCAGGAAGCTCGACAACATTTCTTTTAAAATCACACCAAGATTGTTAAAACTGGCCTTAGGCTATTGAGCGATCTGATTAGGATTTACCCTCGTAGCAAGGCCTATTTATCATGTGGATGTTTCATTCAGGTCTCTTTTTTTTTTTAAACACACTGTCTTTGGCAGGAGAAAGACCAGACTCAGAGGAACCAGAGCCAGGGACGTCCAAACCAACAAGAAGACACCAGTGTTCCCACTGTGGAAAGTGTTTTAACCAGTTAAGGGACCTGAAACAACACGAGAGAATACACAGAGGTGAGAAATCTTACCACTGCTCGCAGTGTGGAAAGAGTTTTAACAAGTTAGGGAACCTGAAACAACATGAGAGAATACACAGAGGTGAGAAGCCTTACCACTGCTCAGAGTGTGGAAAGTGTTTCAACCAGCCAGGGGATCTGAAAAAACATGAGAGAATACACACAGGGGAGAAGCCTTACCACTGCTCCCAGTGTGGAAAGAGTTTTAACCAATTAAGTAGCCTGAAAGTTCATGAGAGAATACACACAGGGGAGAAGCCTTACCACTGCTCCCAGTATGGAAAGAGTTTTAACCAATTAAGGAGCCTGAAAGCTCATGAGAATTCACACAAGAGAGAAGCCTTAACACTGTTCCCAGTGTGGAAGGAGTTTTAACCAGAAAAGCAACCTCAACAAAATGAAATAATACACACAGGGGAGAAGCCTTACCATTCCTCCCAGGTGCAAAGCTTTTGCCCATTTAGGAAGCCTGAAAGAACACGAGACTGCACATAGAGGAGAAGGCTTACAAAAGCTCAGACTGTGGGAAAACCATATGAAATTGCTTCTTCCAATTATTGATAAACATGTACCTGTTAAGAAACTGACTGTTAGATCTGTTAAGGCTCCATGGGTTGATGAGGAATTTAAAAACTGCATGTTTGAAAGAGTTGGGGCAAAAGGAGTGGCTAATAAGTCTGGCTGCACATCTGGCTGGCTTATGTACTGCAATTGGAGAAACTTTTTATCCCCTACTGAGGATCACCCCGCCCAGAGTGATGTCCCTTAACTTTAATACCACATAAGCTCATAATTAATAGTTGCTAATACAAAGACACCTCGCGGCACAACGCCTCTCCTCTATTTCACATAGATAGTTTGTGTGTATGCATTGATATGTAGTCTACGTGTGCCTTTTACAAAATGTATGTAGTTCTGTCCTTGAGCTGTTCTTGTCTATTGATGTGCTGTATTATGTGTCATGTTTTGTGTGGACCCCAGGAAGAGTAGCTGCTGCTTTTGCAACAGCTAATGGGGATCCTAATAAAATACCAAACTCTGTTATTCTCTCTGAGCTCAGAAATAAAGAATCTTGGTTTGACTTGGACTCCAGCAGATCCTTATTTTGTAATATCCACCACAACTCGCCCACAGATTGCTGTTTCATCATTGTCTCAATGAAGACTTCCTCATTCCACTTTCCTGAGGGCATTTACAAACCTCCCACTGGTTGAATAAACATTGTTTCCACGTCAAATTAAAATTAATCTTTAACATTGATGAACCTTCACCTTCTTCATCCCTAAACTAGTAACATTAACTATTGTATATTGTTATTCTCAGTGACCTTCCTGGCCTTATGAAATCCTAGCTAAATATAATGTTCCCACCAGTTTTCATGTCTTTCGTTATGCAAACATTTGTTTATTCAATTCTAATACTCATTAAAAACCTCTTTGGGCTAGGGGCCGGTATTTTGACGTGCGGATGAAAAGCGTGTCCAAAGTAAACTGCCTGCTACTCAGGTCCAGAAGCTATGTATTTGCATATAATTAGTAGGTTTGGATAGAAACCACTCCAAAGTTTCTAAAACTGTTAAAATAATGTCTGTGAGTATAACAGAACTGAAATGGCAGGCGAAACCCCTAGGACAACCCCCCCCCCCCCCTCCCCCCAAAAAATGCTACCACTGATTTCAATGGCTTGCAGTATTATAATAAGGCAAAATCCTCCCCAATTGCAGTTCCTAGGTTTTTTTTCTTTTTCTCCGGTAAAGACAATAACGTTTCTCCGTCTTAAATTTTATTGTTTATTTACGTATTAGGGTACTTAAGGTTTGATTATAAACGTTGTTTGACTTGTTTGGAAAAGTTCATTAGTAACGTTTGGGATTCATTTTGTATGCATTTTGATGGAGGGAAACAGATTGGATTATTGACTGAAGCGCGCCAGCTAAACTGAGTTTTTATGGATATAAAGAAGGACTTTATCGAACAAAAGGACCATTTGTGACGTAACTGGGACCTTTTCGAGTGCCAACAGAAGAAGATCTTCAAAGGTAAGGCATATATTATATCGCTATTTCTGACTTTCGTGTCGCAACTCCCTGGTTGAAAATGATTTGTTATGTATTTGTATGCGGGGCGCTGTCCTCAGATAATCGCATGGTTTGCTTTCGCCGTAAAGACTTTTTGAAATCTGACACCTTGGCTGGATTAACAAGAATTTAAGCTTTATTTTGATGTATAACATATATTTTCAAGAATGTTAAATATTTGAATTTGGTATTTTTTAATTGCGCGTTCTGCAATTTCACCGGATGTTGGCCAGATGGGACGCTAGCTTCCCAACTACCCCAAAGAGGTTTTAAGATGAATGTTGTTTTAATTCTATATGGGTCATGCATTGCTTTGGTCTGGTGTTCTCTTATGGGTCAATGTTTTTAATTAGAATATAGCAATGAGGCTCTCTCCTCAATCACTGACAGTTTCTTTGGAAAGTATTCAGAACCCTTGACTTTTTTCACATTTTGTTACGTTACAGCCTTATTCAAAAATGGATTAAATAAAATTATTTTCTCAGCAATCTACACATAATAGCCCATAATGACAAAGTGGAAACAAGTTTTTTATACATTTTTGCAAATGTTTTAAACACACACAAATTATTTACATAAGTATTCAGACCCTTTGCTATATGAGACTCATAATTGAGCTCAGGTGCATCCTGTTTCCATTGATCATCCTTGAGATGTTTCTACAACTAGATTGGAGTCCACCTGTGGTAAATTCAATTGATTGGACATGATTTGGAAAGGCACACACCTGTCTATATAAGGTTCCACAGTTGACAGTGCATGTCAGAGAAAAAAAAAACATGAGGTTGAAGGCATTGTCCGTAGAGCTCCGAGACAGGATTGTGTTGAGGCACAGATCTGGGGAAGGGTACCAAAACATTTCTGCAGCATTTAAGGCCCCTGATTTAGCCCCCTGCAGTAAAAGGTTATTCATGGAGTAAAATTATCTGTTTAAGTCATTAGTAAAGGGCACATCGTTAAGAATACAGTTATCTTTTATTTTGTGGTCTATATCCTGTCAATCATTTATTCCTTCATAAACAGAAAACATATGTCTGCCTAAACACAACATGTATTCAAGGGCCCCTCTAGGTTCACAACCTCTTGACCATTACATCTGGATAGCTGACAACTATTTTTTAAAGGGTAAAAGTGATCTGTTTAGGTCGTCAGTAAAGGAAGCATAGTTAAAGAGTACAATTAACCTTTCAAAGAGGATGGTGTGAGGCCTCTGGGGCTTATTTTGGTGGGGTTGACTGAGACATCCCTCGGACACTCTTTTATGGGGGGTAAAATGTATCTGTTTAGGTCATCAGTAAAGGGGACATCTTAAAGATTACAATGACCCTTTCAAGACAGACATCCCCCGGACATCCCCCCATAACTATTTTTAAAAGGGTAAAAATTATCTGTTTAGGTCGTTAGTAAAACATATGTTTTGAAAGACACCTGGGGGTCCAGGTTGTTAGTTATTTTGTGTACATGTAACCGATGTGAAATGGCTAGCTAGTTAGCGGTGGTGCGCGCTAGCAGCCTTTCAGTCGTTGACGTCACTTGCTCTGAGACATTGAAGTAGTGGTTCCCCTTGCTCTGCAAGGGCCGCGGCTTTTGTGGAGCGATGGGTAACGATGGGTGACTGTTGTTGATGTGTGCAGAGGGTCCCTGGTTCGCGCCTGGGTATGGGCGAGGGGACGGACGTAAAGTTATACTGTTACATACATATAGTTCCCCTGTGTGCAAGGGCCCCCCTAGATTCACAACTTCTTGACCCTTAACATTCCCAGCCAAGGGGAGAGATAGAGGGAGAGAAAGAGAGAGAGATATATTTCATTGAAGGTAAATGACATTTTCTTTCAAACCTTTTATTTTATTCAAAAACTTTAGTACAGTCATTTAAACATACATATTACAATTATTAAAGTTTACTATGTAATATTAAATACTATATTATGTCACTAATGTTTTTTTACTAAAGAACTTTATATAAATCATACATGTTATTATTACATGTAGCAACACAACATGACAACAACATGGTTGCAACCCCACATAACAACAACATGGTAGCAACACCACATAACAACAACATGGTAGCAACACCACATAACAACAACATGGTAGCAACACAACATAACAACAACATGGTAGCAACACAACATGGTAGCAACGCAACATGGTAACAACACCACATAACAACAACATGGTAGCAACACAACATGGTAGCAACACCACATAACAACAACATGGTAGCAACCCAACATAACAACAACATGGTAAATTCCCAATCTGGCCCTCAAACCATCATGGTCACCTAATAATCCCCAGTTTACAATTGGCTCATTCATCCCCCTCCTCTCCCCTGTAACTATTCCCCAGGTCGTTGCTGCAAATGAGAACGTGTTCTCAGTCAACTTACCTGGTAAAATAACGGTAAATAAAATAATAAAAATAGCAACACCACATAACAACAACATGGTAGCAACACCACATGACAACAACAAGGTAGCAACACAACATGGTAGCAACAACATATAACAACAACATGGTAGCAACACAACATGGTAGCAGCACCACATAACAACAACATGGTAGCAACACCACATAACAACAACATGTTAGCAACACCACATAACAACAACCTGGTAGCAACACCACATGGCAGCAACACAACATGGTTGCAACACCACATGACAACAACATGGTAGCAACACAACATGACAACAACATGGTAGCAACACCACATGACAACAACATGGTAGTAACACAACATGGTAGCAACACAACATGGTAGCAACACCACATAACAACAACATGGTAGCAACACAACATGGTTGCAACCCCACATAACAACAACATGGTAGCAACACAACATGACAACATGGTACAAACATTATTTGGCACAGACCAGAGCACAATGGCAAGAAGGTAGAGACAGCAATACATCACACGAAGCAGCCACAACTGTCAGTAAGAGTGTCCATGATTGAGTCTTTGAATGAAGAGATGGAGATAAAACTGTCCAGTTTAAGTGTTTCTTGCAGCTTGTTCCCATCGCTAGCTGCAGCGAACTGAAAAGAGGAGCGACCCAGGGATGTGTGTGCTTTGGGGACCTTTAACAGAATGTGACTGGCAGAATGGGTGTTGTATGTGGAGGATGAGGGCTGCAGTAGATATCTTAGATAGGGGTGAGTGAGGCCTAAGAGCGTTTTATAAATAAGCATTAAACCAGTGGGTCTTGCGACTGGTATACAGAGATAACCAGTTTACAGAGGAGTATAGAGTGCAGTGAGGTGTCCTATAAGGAGCATTGGTGGCAAATCTGATGGCCGAATGGTAAAGAACATCTTGCCGCCCAATGTATCCTACCATGACTATATCCAACTCTACTCCATGTGTTGCCACTATCATGTATCCTACCATGACTATATCCAACCCAACTCCATGTGTTGCCACTATCATGTATCCTACCATGACTATATCCAACCCAACTCCATGTGTTGCCACTATCATGTATCCTACCATGACTATATCCAACCCAGCTCCATGTGTTGCCACTATCATGTATCCTACCATGACTATATCCAACCCTACTCCATGTGTTGTCACTATCATGTATCCTACCATGACTATATCCAACCCAACTCCATGTGTTGCCACTATCATGTATCCTACCATGACTATATCCAACCCAACTCCATGTGTTGCCACTATCATGTATCCTACTTGGCTGAAGCTTTGATCCAGAGGAAGAGGTATTGAGGAGCAGGGAGGTTAAAGGTCACTTCAGGATACAGCTGTTACTCTACACTATCTTTAGATAATCCAGTAATGAGAGAAACTGAATAGAATATTTAGGGCCCTATCAAATCCGTTTTCTTTTCTTTTTTTAACCTAATTACATTTTCTCAGTTTAGTTTTTCCAGGTTTCTGATTTGTCCCTGTTTTTCTGTTTTTCTCTCTAAATCACACTGTTAATAGAAAAACAACAACAATGGATGTTCTAAGTCCACAACAATACTTAAACCACATCAGGAGACCACTTTTGAAGTCTGAGAAAAATCTAAGAAATGTTCATTTTTGTGTGTAGATACCCTTTAATGTTAGTGGCACCAGCAAGAGCCTTGCTTGGTTTGTGGTGTCTCTGTAGCACACATGTGATTGCAGAGTCTGCTGAACAAATCACAACTGGATTGATGCAAATAATCATGATATCATTCTGTCAGGTAGGCATAGACTACTTTGTAGTTAACATTTAATTGACAAGGTTTTTGGGAAAGCTTTTCCATCAACCAGAAGATGGTTGTCATTAGCATAATCGCCCAACAGCTAAACATAGTGGTAGACAAATGCACTCAGACAGGGGGATTTCAGGGCTGTTTCCTCTTCAGGAAGTTGAAGGAAAATACAAATCACTGAGGCTAATTTAGACGACTTGCAGGCAGTGGGTTCAGAATAACTATGACATAAAAATGAAAACTCTTTAATCTGTCACCTAATCCTACCTAATGGGCAGGTCAGCCCTGGAGTAAAGTATTGGCTGTAAGAGAAAACATAACATCTGTTTTTTTATTTTTTATTAGCTCTCATGACATTGCTTGCAAGAATAAACATTGTAATTAATATTTTTCCAATCTGCGTTACCCACCCCAGTCAGCAGATGGCGATTTGAGTCTTTCAGGTGATGCTGCTTGTGTGACGTATAATCTAGTGGACCGAACTGGAGGCTTCTTCAACAGCGACAAAAGGCTTCTGATTCAACCAACGTGGTGATTTGCTAGCGAACCTAAAACTGAAACATTGAAGCGCTTTAGACCAATCTTGTGTATTTTACTCTTAGTGTTTTGAATATAATTCTGTTTACTTGTCTACTAGTTCATTTAAACGTAATTTGCTTGTTAAATTTGCAAATGTGGTAAACTGATAATGCACTAGGCTAATCGACCGGAGCATGAGTTCACTAAGCTCGGCGGAGAAAGAAGCTCTGATGAAAGGAGAGGAAGAAGCTTTCAGGATGAATAAGGAGGAAGAGGAAGCTATCACATTGAAAGAAGAAGAGGATGATATTACAGTGAAAGAGGAAGATGGGGAAGAGGTTGTCAAAGAACATGGCCAAGATGTTCAAATGTTCATAAATGACCAGCATGGTCAAATAATAATAATCACAGTAGTTGTCGAGGGTGCAGCACCTCAGGAGTAAATGTCAGTTGGCTTTTCATAGCCGATCATTAAGAGTATCTCTACCGCTCCTGCGGTCTCTAGAGAGTTGAAAACAGCAGGTCTGGGACAGGTAGCACGTCCGGTGAACAGGTCAGGGTTCCATAGCCGCAGGCAGAACAGTTGAAACTGGAGCAGCAGCACGGCCAGGTGGACTGGGGACAGCAAGGAGTCATCATGTCAGGTCGTCCTGAGGCATGGTCCTAGGGCTCAGGTCCTCCGAGAGAGAAAGAGAGAATTAGAGAGAGCATACTTAAATTCACACAGGACACCGGATAAGACAGGAGAAGTACTCCAGATATAACAAACTGACCCTAGCCCCCGACATAAACTAATGCAGCGTAAATACTGGAGACTGAGACAGGAGGGGTCAGGAGACACAGTGGCCCCCTCCGATGATACCCCGGACAGGGCCAAACAGGAAGGATATAACCCCACCCACTTTGCCAAGGCACAGCCCCCACACCACTAGAGGGATATCTTCAACCACCAACTTACCATCCTGAGACAAGGCCGAGTATAGCCCACAAAGATCTCCGCCACGGCACAACCCAGACAGGAAGATCACGTCAGTGACTCAACCCACTCAAGTGACGCACCCCTCCTAGGGACGGCATGAAAGAGCACCAGTAAGCCAGTGACTCAGCCCCTGTAATAGGGTTAGAGGCAGAGTATCCCAGTGGAGAGAATTGGAATTGACCCTATACATTTGCAACACAAACAATATTTGACAAAATCATGATGAAAAAGGCCATTTTAGACATATTCATGCCTCTTGATTGTAATAGATGGTCCTAAGTTTACGTCTGTTTGCTGTTCTCGTTCACACGGGAGAGAGACGTGACTATCGTGGATCCTCTGGGGAGCCTCAACAACATCCTGATGCTGATGGGGCAGAGAAGAATCTCTCCAGATCAGAACACCAGATGGTACAGCTTGGTTTGTTCTAGAATACAGCTTGCTCTATCGGGGTCTGGGCTGCGTTTCTGTAAAGCACTTCATGACAACAGTGACATCAGCATCCATAATGATATATGTCTGTGTCCCCTCTTTATGGTTACCAGGACAACGCTAGCCCTTTCACCCTCCCGGAGTCCCCGTGTCGTGCCTCTCCCGTTAGCGCCTTACTGCTGGGTATGAAGAGGTTGTCTGTGCTGCTGGTGGACTGCAGGAAAACAACGGGGATGAGTGGAACTGTGAGAGGAGGAGAAGAGAAGAAAGGATCAGATTTGACTCATCAAAGTAAGTGCTGTAGTTTAGTTTGAACAAATACAATAGATCTGCCCACTTGTATCTGTTACCAGGACAACCAGCAGAGTTCTGTTAGTTGACAGGAAGATAGACTGGTGGATATGGATGTTATGAATATCATAACACTGAAAAAGGATTCTGCCAATGGAAAGAGAGAAACCAATAGACCATATAAAACCTTGATGAAAGTTAGCTTTAGAGAGAAAGTTTCAAGATGATCCAATGTAAGCTGCTTGTTTTACAAAAACTTTTCCTTAAAACATTATGGATGTTGCATTGCCTGTCCCAGTCAACCCCCCCTATCTTTACAAGACTGTAGAACAGGCAAACTAAACTCCAGACACTGTTAATTAATGAACTAATACTGGAGGAAAGCTGTGATCAGGCTGCCCACTCAAGAGAAAGCTTCAAACTGTAACCAGTGCCGTCAACCTGGTTCAGGTTATCTGTCAACCTACCAGGGTAGTTACAAACAGTAGAGGAATGTAATCATCAACATGTTTTGATCATATCTTTACTAATGCTGCAGAAATGTGTTTTAAAGCAGTTTCCAGATCCATCAGATGTAGTGATCACAATATAGTAGCCATGTCTAGGAAAGCCACAGTTCCAAAGGCTGGGCCTAATATTGTGTAAAAGAGGTCATACAATACGTTTTGTAGTGATTCCTATGTTTTTAATGTAAATAATATTTGTTGGTCCGTGGTGTGTAATGATGAGCAACCAGACGCTGCCCTTGACACATTAGAAAATGCTTATCCCAGTTACTAATAAGCATGCACCCGATAAGAAAATGACTGCAAAAACTGTTAAATCCACGTGGATTGATGAGGAATCAAAAAATGGTATGATGAAGAGGGAGGCAAAAGAGATGGCAAATAGGTCTGGCTGTATAACTGATTGGCAAACGTATTGCAAATTGAGAAATCATGTGACTAAACTGAATAAAAAGAAGAAGAAACTACACTATGAAACAAAGATAAATGACATGAAGAATGATAGTAAAAAGCTTTGGAGCATCTTAAATGACATTTTGGGCAAAAAAATCAACAATGACATGTCACTGGTGTCTGACAACGTGGATGGAAAATTGAGGATAATAGCGGCCGATATTGCCACTCCTATTTGCCTTGTCTTTAATTTAAGCCTACTAGAAAGTGTGTGCCCTCAGGCCTGGAGGGAAGCTAAAGTCATTCCACTAACCAAGAATAGTAAAGCTCCCTTTACTGGCTTAAATAGCCGACCAATCAGCCTATTACCAACCCTTACATTTTTTGGGAAAAAATAGTTTGGCCAGATACAATGCTATTTTACAGTAAACAAATTGAGACTTTCAGCTTATAGGGAAGGACATTCAATAAGCACAGCACTTACAAATGACTGATTGGTTGAGAGAAATTGATGATGATAAAAATATTGTTTGGGCTGTTTTGTTAGACTTCAGTGCGGCTTTTAACAATATCGATCATAGTCTGCTGCTGACAAAAACGTATGGCCTTACACCCCCTGCTATATTGTGGATAAAGAGTTCAAAAAAAGCTCACCTTTCTTTAACTAGGCAAGTTGGTTAAGTACAAATTCGTATTTTCAATGACGGCCTAGGACTGCCTTGTTCAGGGGCAGAACGACAGAGTTTTACCTTGTCAGCTCGGGGATAAGATCCAGCGACCTTTCGGTTACTGGCCTAACGCTCTAACCACTAGGCTACCTGCCGCCCCAGAGCCACCTGTCTAACAGAACACAGAGAGTGTTCTTTAATGGAAGCCTGTACAACAAAATCAAGGTAGAATCAGGAATTCCCCAGGGCAGCTGTTTGGCACCTGCTTGTTTCAATCTTTACCAACAACATGCCAATGACATTTGAGTAAAGCCTGTGTGTCTGTATGCGGATGACTCAACACTGTACACGTCAGCTACCACGGCAACTGAAATGACAGCAACACTTAACAAAGAGCTGCAGTTAGTTTCAGAATGGGTTTCAAGGAATAGTTAGTTAGTCCTAAATATTTCAGATTACCTTAAATTACATGGGCTACTATGCTAATTCTGTAGCGGTATTGTTAGAGGGTGGTAAAGATAAAGTTTTGTTGGGGCGCCAGGCAGGTATTAACCCTAGTTATTAAAGGTAGTTAATACCTATTATAACATTATTATTATTTAAACCGAAAGGATGAAAGTAGAATAGATAGTGTAGCGCTTCCAGACACATTCTAAACATGATGGAGTCTTAAAGGAGGACTGTAGCATCTAATGATGAAACATGATGGAGTCTTAAAGGAGGACTGAAGCATCTAATGCTGAAACATGATGGAGTCTTAAAGGAGGACTGAAGCATCTAATGATGAAACATTGTGGAGTGTTACAGGAGGACTGTAGCATCTAATGATGAAACATTATGGAGTCTTACAGGAGGACTGTAGCATCTAATGATGAAACATTATGGAGTCTTAAAGGAGGACTGTAGCATCTAATGATGAAACATAATGGCGTCTTAAAGGAGGACTGTAGCATCATGAGGTAGTCACCTGGAATGCATTTCAATTAACATGTGTACCTTTTTAGAAGTTAAGGTGTGGAATTTCTTTCCTTAAAACCTGTTTGGGATAGGGGGCAGCATTTTCACATCCAGGTTGAAAGTGTGCCCAAAGTAAACTGCCTGCTACTCAGGCCCAGAAGCTAGGATATGCATATAATTGGTAGATTTGGATAGAAAACACTCAAAAGTTTCTAAAACTGTTAAAATAATGTCTGTGAGTATAACAGAACTTATTTGGCAGGTGAAACCCCGAGGACAAACCATCCAGGAGGAATTTTATTTTTGTTGAGTTGACTATGTTTTCAATTGTTTTTTTGTGGCACTTTTCTTTGGCACTTGGTTGCAGTTCCTATTGCTTCCAGTAGATGTCAACAGTCTTTAGAAATTGGTTGATGTTTTTCTTAAGAGAAATGAAGAAGTACGGCTATTCAGAACGAGGGTCCAGCCTAGTGCTCTCTAATGTTTTGATGCGCGCTCCAGGTCACATGCTTCACGTTGTTTTTATCCGGTATTGAACACAGTTTATCCCATCTTAAATTTTATCGATTATTTACATTTTAAAATACCTGAAGTGTGATTAGGAAAGTTGTTTGAAATGTTTGGACAGCGTTTACAGGTAACTTATTAGATATTTTGTAGTCATGTTGGGCGAGTTGGAACCGGTGTTCCAAATAAATGGACATTTTGGAGATATAACGACGGAATTAATCGAACAAAAGGACCATTTGTGATGTTTATGGGACATATTGGAGTTCCAACAGAAGAAGCTCTTCAAAAGTAAGGCATGAATTATATCGTTATTTCTGAGTTTTGTTTCGCGCCTGGCGGGTTGATATATGATTGTCATGTGTTTGTTTGATGGGGTGCTGTCCTCAGATAATCGCATGGTTTGCTTTTGCCGTAAAGCCTTTTTGAAATCTGACACAAGTTAAACTTGAATTTGGTGAATTGCACTTGTGAATGCATGAAAGTTAAATATTTCTAATAAAAAATATATATATTTCGCGCTCTGCAATTTCACCGGATGTTGTCGAAACGTTCCGCTAGTGGAACCCCTAGCCATAACAGGTTTTAATGTGTTTGAGCCAATCAGTTGTGTTGTGACAAGGTAGGGGTGGTATACAGAAAATAGCCCTGTTGGGTAAAAGACGAAGTCCATATTATGTCAAGAACAGCTCAAATAAGCAAAGAGAAACAACAGTCCATCATTACTTTTAGGACCATCACAGGAATGGGAGACCCAGAGTTACTTCTGATGCATAAGTTCATTAGAGTTACCAGCCTTAGAAATTGCAGCCCAAATAAACGCTTCACAAAGTTCAAGCAACAGACATCTCAACATCATCGGTTCACAGGAGACTTCGTGAATCAGGCCTTCATGGTCGAATTGCTGCCAAGGAACCACTACTAAAGGACACCAATAAGAAGAGACATGCTTGTGCCAAGAAACACGAGCAATGGACATTAGACCGGTGGATATCTGTCCTTGGGTCTGATGAGTCCAAATTTGAGATTTTTGGTTCCGAGCGTCATGTCTTTGTGAGATGTGAGGGAGGTGAACGGATGATCTCCGCATGTGTGGTTCCCACCGTGAAGCATGGAGGAGGAGATGTGATGGTGTGCGGGTGCTTTGCCGTTGACAATGTCAGTGATTTATTTATTCAAGTCACACTTAACCAGCATGGCTACCACATCATTGACCTTGGTCAACACACCTCCAGGCTGTGTAAGAGCTATTTGACCAAGAAGGAGAGTGATGGAGTGCTGCATCAGATGACCTGGCCTACTCAATCCCCCGACCTCAACCAAATTGAGATGGTTTGGGATGAGTTGGATTGCAGAGTGAAGGGAAAGCAGCATACAAGTTCTCAGCATATGTGGGAACTCCTTCACAACTATTGGAAAAGCATTCCAGGTGAAGCTGGTTGAGAGAAAGCCAAGAGTGTGCAAAGCTATAAAGGCAAAGGGTGGCTACTTTTAAAGAATCTAATATATATTTTGATTTGTTTAACACTTGTGGTTACTACATGATTCCATGTGTTTTTTAATAATTTTGATGTCTTCTCTATTATTCTACAATGTAGAAAATATTAAAAATAAAGAAAAACCCTTGAATGAGTAGGTGAGTCCTAACTTTTGACTGGTACTGTACATTAAATTCCCTGGCAACAGTTCCAGTGGACGTTCCTGCAGTCAGCATGCCAATTGCCCGCTCCCTCAGAGATCTGTGGCATTGTTGTGTGACAAAACTGCACATTTTCGAGTGGCCTTTTATTATCCTCAGCACAAGGTGCACCTGTGTAATAATCAAGCTGTTCAATCAGCTTCTTGATATGCCACACCTGTCAGGAGGATGGATTATCTTGGCAAAGAATAAATGTTAACTAACAGGGATGTAAAAAATTCTGCAATCTTTTTTTATCAGCTCATTAAACATCCAACACTTTACATGTTGAGTTTATATTTTTGTTAATTGTATTAACTGTCAGTTTTAGGAACATCTACCCAAAATATTTCACCTTATTTTTTACTTTACCCAAAATATGACATCGGCGATAGTCAAAATTTTGGAAATCTGTGAACGTCTAAATAAGAAATTGGGCCATTTAAACATCATGTGTCGAACCCTTTCAACAACGGGGAGATGTTACTGATGTGCTTTGTGTCTTCGACGTAAAAACCAGTTTTGGACTATCACACAAAATTAACTATTTAGTTATTTTATGTTTAAGGAAGTTTGTAGGTCACATTCTGTATCATACAACTATGAAGGTTATATATTTAGAACCACCTGCTGATAGGAATCCAGCGATGTCTGTGTTAGTGTCATAGAACTGTCTAGTTTTTTGTGTTCTGACTTGTAAAACAGGATGAATAAAATAAGTAATGTAAACATATCAGTATTACCAGGATGCTCTACAACATTTGTTTTAAAATCACACAAAGATTGTTAAAACTGGCCTCAGGTTATTGAGAGATCTGATTCAGGATTTACCCTCGTAGCAAGGTTGTTTTATCATGTGGAGGTTTCATTCAGGTCTCTATTTTTTTTTTTAACACTGTCTTTGGCAGGAGAAAGACCAGACTCAGAGGAACCAGAGCCAGGGACGTCCAAACCAGCAAGACGACACCAGTGCTCCCACTGTAGAAAGGGTTGTGACCGGTTATGGGACCTGAAACGGCATGAGAGAATACACACAGGGGAGAAGCCTTACCACTGCTCCCAGTGTGGAAAGAGTTTTAGCCATAAAGGAAACCTGAACCAACACGAGAGAATACACACAGAGAAGCCTTATCACTGCTCCCAGTGCGGAAAGAGTTTCAACCTGCCGGGGGAGCTGAAATGGCATGAGAGAATACACACAGAGGAGAAGCCTTACCACTGCTCCCAGTGTGGAAAGAGTTTTAACGATTTAGGGAACCTGAAAAAACATGAGAGAACACACACCGGGGAGAAGCCTTACCACTGCTCCCAGTGTGGAAAGGGTTTCAGCCAGCCGGCGAAGCTGAAACGGCATGAGAGAATACACACAGGGGAGAAGCCTTACCACTGCCCCCAGTGTGGAAAGTGTTTCAACCAGCCGTGGGAGCTGAAATGGCATGAGAGAATACACACAGGAGAGAAGCCTTATCACTGCTCCCAGTGTGGAAAGTGTTTCAACCATTCGGGGGACCTGAAACGGCATGAGAGAATACACACAGGGGAGAAGCCTTATCACTGCTCCCAGTGTGGAAAGAGTTTTAACGATTTAGGGAACCTGAAAAAACATGAGAGAATACACAGGGGAGAAGCCTAACCACTGCTCCCAATGTGGAAAGTGTTTCAACCAGCCGGGGGAGCTGAAATGGCATGAGAGAATACACACAGGGGACTTGCTGTCTTATATTGTTGAATAATAATGATTACCTGTTTTTACCATATGAACTTGAATTGTACAAAGTATACTAAAACATATATTTGTATGTTTTTATTAGAAAACATGAATTGAATATGGAGTATGTCAGTTTGAATAGAGTAGGTCAGATTCCATGTGTTTAAATTGTCCTTTTTTAAACTCTGTGTTTGTGTTTATCTGGGTGTCTTTCCTCCAGCACTACAGATAATCAAGTGATATTTGGATGTGATGCATTTGTTCCGTTGTTTACATTTGCATTGTTGGCCCACTGATGATTTAATGAAATGAAAATGTTCACAGACTCTGTAATGCAAAATGTTAATTGTATGTGTCCACATATCTGAGTATGTGACTTGTGGTGGATGAATCAGAATTAGTTGGGTAACATAGATAATTAAGATGTCTTATCTGCATAATATGCTCATGTGATATACTTGTTATTAGAATGTATCCCTTCGGACTCTGGTGTTGGCAGTTGCACTTCTTCCCTCAGCTGGGGCTCAGTCACCTGGGTCCCAGAGAGGGGAGAGGTCAGGCTTGTCTTTCACATTTCCCTGGTGCTATGCAGAATATCAGGAAGGGAAGAGGACAGGAGGGAACATTGTCTTCATATGTGAATGTATCTGTTAAACTATGTGAAGGGATGGTGTGATTAATGGGGAACCAATTACTGGTTTCCACAATGTCTGTGCGCAAGTCACTCCCTCCTTTGGCATTGGGGGGAGGTGTATGGCAGTGTCTGGAACCATTGTATGTCCTCTCTGATGTTGCACTTATCCTGGGATAGTGTATGACCTAGAGGCTCACTCCATTCAGTGAGTGTGTCCAGGAGTGGGGTCAAGAAGGGGTTTTACTTGAGATGGGGGTATCTAGAGTTGACAATTGAGTTATGCCATTGGATGAGTTGGTGTTTTTGTGCTATGAAGTACCAGGAACGAGATTAGAACCTTGTTTTAGGGACCAAACTGAATGATAAATTATAGCGAATGCTATCTGGCTACGGGATACTCTTTTCTCATTATAAAGTCTCACTTTGTAAACTGTTCCTAATATCTGTGGTTTATGTCGACTAGGGGGTGGATCTTTGCCATAAAAGATCTCAGTAGCCATTGTGTTGCCACTCTCAACGGTTCATTAGAAATAGTGAATTGTTGAAAGTCATTGCAAAGATCTTATTATTAAAGATGTAGTTTAAGTATAACTCTGATTGGTGTGTGAAGTTTGTCTCTCCTCATTTGGTAATACAGAAATTAACCACCACAGACTAACCTTGTGAAACTGACCTATTATAATCTCCTGTTCCTGGGAGTATCATCCTGTGTTGCAAACCAGCTGCACCTGCGTCCTTGTATGAATAATATCCCACCCAGGAACAGGAAACTAAAAAGATATGTGCTCATCACCCAATGCTTCAGGAATTCAGACTGTCTACACTGTGCTGTGTAACTGTTATTCTCTCTGAGCTCAGAAATAAAGAATCTTGGTTTGACTTGGACTCCAGCAGATCCTTATTTTATAATATCCACCACAACTCTCCCACGGATTGCTGTTTATCATTGTCTCAATGAAGAGTTCTTTGTTTGACTTTCCTGGGGTCATTTACAAGTCTCCCACTGGTTGAATAAACGTTGTTTCCACGTCATTTCAACAAAACAAATACATGTGATGATGTTTGATTAATGTGAAAAACTGATTGGATTTGTAAAAAGCCATGAACATCAGGTATTTTTTATTTTTCACCGAACTGGCAACCTAAATCCAATGACAGGTGACATTTTGTGTTGATTTCATGTTGAATTCACTTTAGTTGACGACTCAAAGAAATGTAAAGAGAAACTAGATATTGAACTGACGTCTGTGCCCAGTGGGCTGGTTTGAATACGCGGCAAGTGTTGAATCAATATCCACCTTAGTAGCTAAGTTTCCATGTAATTTGCGACAGATTTCCATGTGAATATTCTAAAATCTGCATGAAACAATAAACATATTTTCCCACCAGAAATGTTTGCATCAAACAGACTTATTGCGGATAAAAGGCTTTGCGTTATGACGTAGTGCACAAGAAGAATAACGTTTGCTGTTAAATTCCCATGTACCGAATGAAAAATACAAGTTAAATTGGTTTCCATCACATTTTCAACTCCACTGATGGTTTTAAAAACTTGCGTAAAATAGAAAACGTGCTCTTTTCCCGTGCACTGTAGCCAGCAGCTCACAGATACAGTGTTGGTAGGCTACCTATATGATGAGATTATTATGGATGAGAGCGATATTATTTTATTTGTGAAATGGTAACCAAGCATCGATCATCATGTCACCAGAAGAAGACCATCAAAATGTATTGGAAAGGAGCATCAAGCTCATCACATGCAGTTTCACCACCCTGTGAAGTTCATAACTTTTTTCATCTGTAGCCTAATAAACTACATGGGTTCCCAAGTCGTAGACGGAGGACCACACAACATATCGCGTGACTCCAAGTTAACTAAAATATGATCGTTATTAAATCAATATTTGCGCATAAAGGATTAATGCTGCCATTTCTCTTTTATACATTTTCACTGACACAAAAAGACCCCACCATGTCAAACGAAATAACAAATTGTCTGTCGGCATTTATAAAAGTGTACAGGCATATCCTGTTTCCATCAGCCCCGTCATTACTTTTGAAATGGTTGGATCAATATCCACCTTCATGATATGGATGAAGCCTGATTTGGAATGTCTAAGTAGTTCTGATGTCATAATACACCCCTCTGATAATCAAGTGATATTTGGAATGTCTGTGTAGTTCTATCTGATGTCATAATACATCCCTCTGACAATCAAGTGATATTTAGAATGTCTGAGTAGTTCTATCTGATGTCATAATACATCCCTCTGATAATCAAGTGATATTCACATGTGATGCATTTGCTCCATTGTTTACATTTAAGTTGGAGGCCCACTCTGATGATTTATGTCTTACATAGTGGGGCTTTAAAAGAATAGTATGGTGACATCTTAGTGTGGCTTGAAATGAATAGGATTATTAATGGGCTGATGGTTGGTGGTGCTACTATATAGGTAAGGTTGTCCAATATGAATGTTCAATACACACAATAGGTTGATCGGTAGCCAGTTAGCTAGCTGCTACAGTCCAATATGAATATTCAATACACACAATAGGTTGATCAGTAGCCAGTTAGCTAGCTGCTACAGTCCAATATGAATGTTTAATACACACACTAGGTTGATCAGTAGCCAGTTAGCTAGCTGCTACAGTCCAATATGAATGTTCAATACACAATAGGTTGATCGGTAGCCAGTTAGCTAGCTGCTACAGTCCAATATGAATGTTCAATACACAATAGGTTGATCAGTAGCCAGTTAGCTAGCTGCTACGTCTTTAGCCACGCAGCTAGCTAACACAACTCGCTATCAACAAAGTCAAAATGGACTCCAGGCCTGGTGGTGGCAGCAGTGCACTACAACCACTGCCACTACAAATGCAAATTAATTACTTAAAAATCATACAATGTGATTTTCTGGATTTTTGTTTTAGATTCCGTCTCTCACAGTTGAAGTGTACCTATGATAAAAAATGACAGACCTCTACATGCTTTGTAAGTAGGAAAACCTGCAAAATCGGCAGTGTATCAAATACTTGTTCTCCCCACTGTATATATATATATATTTAAATCAAATATTGAATTTGGGCTTTACTAATATTGCCCATAGAAATGCATTGATAAACACGTTTTAACTGGGAAAAAATACATATATATATATTTTAAGTAATAAGGTTTTGAAGTGTCTGTCCTATATCTAGGCGATATAAGAAAGCTCAGGTAATATTTTATATATTGTTTTACATATATTTAACCCCTTATTTTTGGGGCACAAAACTACCTCCGTACTTCCATGTGTGTGTATAGGTTACCTTCAAACGAGTTCCGATGAGCAACATAGAGAACACCGTTATGTTGGTGAGTCTCCCCTTTTCCATTTGATTTTGTAGCTCAAACGGTTTGGATGCTACAGACATTTTTTCGTGAGAAGACCTGATATTTGGGATGTCTTATGGTCTGACAAAAACCGCTGTAGCGACCACCTTCCACCTCACAGGCGGAAGGCCGACATTTGCAGATGTGATGGATTGAGACGCAGCCCATGCAACAAAACAGATCTTTATCTTAAACTGATGGATTTGGATGGGGATTTTTTTTTTTACTATGTTACTTAGATTGACACAAAAGTGCTTCAATAGACTCTTAAGGATTAACATCACCAGTAGCCTAAGGTTATCACATCCTTATGATATACAGTATCTATTTTCATAAGAGTAACGTGACTGCATTAACATCACCAGTAGGCTAAGGCTATCACATCCTTATGATATACAGTATCAATTTTCATAAGAGTAACGTGACTGCATTAACATCACCAGTAGGCTAAGGCTATCACATCCTTATGATATACGGTATCTATTTTCATAAGAGTAACGTGACTGCAAGAGACAGGTCGGGAATGTCAGACTGTTTTACGGGACAAATCAACCTTTTTTTGTAAATTAGTGGCGTTTGAATTTGTTGATAAAATGCAGGACATGATTGTTTGGTTGTGCGGGGACTGTCCGGGACATGTGGTCACCCTAATTACCCGCCTCACTGACTCTCCCTTGGCCAGGTGAAACGACCTCTCTCTCAGAAGCACTTCTCTCCCTGCCTCTCGCTTCAGTAACTCAGCCACTCTTTTACCATCAGATGGTCCGTCAATCTGTAAGTCTCTGCTTTCTTCGCTTTTGATGTGCTGGTTTAGTTTTAGTTGTGTTCTGTGGGCTCCTGCCTGTGCTACTTGGTCTCGAGTTGTTAACAATGTTGGGCTCTCGCTTGCTACTTACTACTTACTGTGGTGGTTGGCTAGCTAGGCTAGCTAGGCTAGTTAGCTGGCTAGGCTAGCAGGTTTAAATAGCTAATGTTAGCTGGCTGGCTAACATAACTGCATGTAACATGATTTGATAACTGGTTAGGTGGCATTGTGTATTTACAAAACTTTGGTTTACTTTAATGTGGCTCAATTTGCTATTAAAGCTGTAAATTAGCGCTAGCTAGGTGTTGATAGCCACTGGCTGACTCATGCAGTGCTGAAGTAGGTAGGTCTGGTAGGGCTAACATTAGCAGGCTAGTTGCCTAGCAACCTTGCAAGCTTATCTGTAACCGTCAATTCATAAAGTATTTGCTTGTAAGTTGGCTGAAGATGTTATTGAAACCCCTAGTCATGAGTGCACACGATTTGGTTTAATTTGAAGTGATCTATTTGAAGATGTTTCTGTCAGAGTTTACATTAGGGAATAGGCTGGCTAGCCGGGTCCTCCATATTACTTCACAGCCTGTAAAAAAACATTCTGACATGACTTCGGCATTCTTTGGAATTCTGATCGGTTTTATGTACTCTAAAAATAGAAAAGAGAGGTGTAACTTTGCATTGGGACTTGTGATGCTATACTAATGCAGATCCATATGTTACATGTGGTTACATTTAGCTACCTCCACTTTAAGGGAGTTGTATGGCCACATTTAGATGTGAATAAATAACAGACAGAGAAAACAATTTATATTCTAACAGTATTTGGGTCTTTCTTGAGCTCTGGTAATATTTCAGTCCCACTGACTGATTTTGATTATAAATTGAAATGTCCAGTATAATAAATTGAAATAAATATAAAATGAATTTAAACTTTATTATTACAAAATCATATTTTTTTAACTGACACCAAGAATTGTTTCATGTCCCCCAGGTGTTTCAATACATTTTTACTTGGGAAATTAATATTAAAATGTGCACATAATTTAATGCGAACATAAATTTGTGTTATTTTGTTGAGAAAGTATCTTTATCAAATAAATGCATGATTATTGATTAAATTTACACAATTTAGCTCTGTCCCTCAGTCTACATGTAACGGGTTGTAAATCTGTGACAGGGTTGAGTTATTTACTTTATTTATGAATATTGCATCTAAACAAATTAATAATTTAATATATTATACATTATATATTGTTTATATTCACTTATGAAACATGCTGTAACGTGTTCCATGTGAACAGAAAATATATTTTATGGCAGGTAGCCTGGTGGTAGGAGAGTTGGGCAAGGCTCTTCAGTTGTTCCTTTAAGTTGCTCTGGATCCTAAATTACTCAATGAGTATAGTGTATACATGTATATATTCTAAGAATCTTTGATTTAACGTTATTCCATTGAAACATCTAGGGAATGATGGCACCCACATCAGCAGCAGAACGACAAAGGCAGTGTCTAGCACGTCACAGTGCTGACCCAGTAAAAAGGGAACAGTACTTTGAGAGGGAGAGATGGAAAAGGAATGTTGATTCAGGGGAAAAAAGAAAAGATAATTGATTTATTAAGTGAGACAGACCAGCATCAGAAGCGTAAACAGTGGAGAACAGCATGCAAAAGAAGCAAGGAGAGGAAAGGAGCACTGAGGAACTTGACCACTAAGTCCACATCATGAACGTTGAAGAGAACGGCGGACAGGTTGGTGGCTAAGGGCCGTGATATCAGCGATGCACAGGAGCTTTACAAGGCCTCCATCAGACAAACACGTCAGTGAAGCTGTTCTGTGTGAAGAGTGCCGATGTTGAACGTGCGATGGAGATGATGCCAAGACCCATAAAAGCAGTGCCCTCCACCATGAGAATACACCAGGTCATCACCATGGCTCCTGGTGAGCTGATGTTTGGGGATGTCAGTTGCCTTTGTTCAACAAAGAAGGACCTAAACTGTACATGCTTTAATAACACACAGCACTTCAGTTTCAGGCAGAAGGTCCTGGCTGCTCCAGAACAGCCAGCCAATGAGGAAAATCCTTTTTTATCCAGGCATCATCCTCGGCACGGATGAAGTTAGTGTATAAGTGAAATATATACATCGCGAAGGACCAAACAGATTTTTCTGGAATTCTCGAGACGACTTCCACTAGTGTCAGTTTGATGAAGTCCTTGAGATGATTCCAGTCCTTGAGATGACCTCCCTACTCTACTACATTTGCACACACTGTACATAGATATTTCTATTGTGTTATTGACTGCACATTTGTTTATGTGTAACTCTGTGTTGTTGTTTTTGTCGCACTGCTTTGCTTTATATTGGCCAGGTCACAGTTGCAAATGAGAACTTGTTCTCAACTGGCCTACCTGGTTAAATAAAGGTGAAATAAATACAAATAAAAAAATACCATCATGAGGTTCTATAGTAGCGAGGATCTGACACCTCCGGAGGGCTTGATGGCTCAATCCACCAGAGGTATGGCTACAACATAGGCATTGTTCAAAGGCATCTCTGTTCAAGAGATCTGTAATGCAGCATGTTGTGGTGATATACCTTCATGAGGTTCTTCATGAGATTTCTCTGTATTAAATTGCCCATAACTTTAACACTAGCAGAGATCCTGGAACTAATATACCCTTATTTAATGTATATGTTCAACAATATATATAAAAAAATCGAAACATTTATATTTTCTATATTTATATTTTCTATATTAATAAATTCATGTAAGAAATGTATGAATGAAATCAAAATACAAATCAAATCAAATTTTAAGTGACGACCTTACAGTGGAATGTTTACTTACAAGCCCTTAACCAACAATGCAGTTTAAAGAAAAATAAGTGTTAAGTATAAAATACAAATAAATAATATTAAAGAGCAGCAGTAAAATAACAGTAGCGAGGCTGTATAGAGGTATTACCGGTACAGAGTCAATGTGGAGGATATACACAGGTATTACCGGTACAGAGTCAATGTGGAGGCTATATACAGGTATTACCGGGACAGAGTCAATGTGGAGGCTGTATACAGGATTACCGGTACAGTGTCAATGTGGAGGCTGTATACAGGAAGTACCGGGTGAGTCAAGGAAAAATACTACTCCTATTACAGAGCAAGTGGTAAAGCTTCATATGACACCCATTGTTGGAGGACTGTAGGATCTAATGATGAAACATGTAGCATCTCCACAGAGGAGCTCTGTCATGATTGTAGCAGGTTTACTAACGCGTTATATTAGCTGTGTTGACTATGACGTTACTTTAGCTAATATGGTGACAACGATGCTGTGTGTAGCAGTTATGAAATGGTTTGGTTTGGAAAGGTTTTTTCTCCTGGTCACCTACAGCTGATGTGTTGTGCACTGACGTCCACAAGCGAAGGGAAAAGGTGAGCGTATTGATGTGAGAGGAAATACAACGTGGCAGTTGTGAAAGTGAACTGTGTTTACGCGTCATCAGGGGTGAATTCATTCAGCCGATTCTGTTGACAAACGTTTCTTTAACGGAACAAAACTGGGATTAACATACCTGAATTTGTCCAATAGAATCTCTATTTCAGCTAGATGCAGGCAGGAGTGTGCAAGGCAGTATTGAATGTGTCTGTCCATGTGTCACTGTCTGTCACCTCAAATGTTTCTCTTGACCTGTGTGCACCTACATTCTAAACTTTCATTCATAGGCTAGGTTGTAGCAACCTTATGATGGGTATAGGGGAAATGTTAGTATCATGTAGTAGCCTAAACCTATTGCTGTTACATTGAACAGGGTGAATGGAATATGAATGACAGTCATCTAATATGCTGTAATAGAAATAAGGCCATGAATAAACAAATCGTCCTGCCTCATCTTAAACGGCACTGACCGCCACTGTTTGGATGGTGGAAAACCCAGCAACTTTGCAGTTCTTGACACAAACCGATGAGCCTGGCACGTACTACCATCCCCCGTTCAAAGACACTTAAATATGTTGTCTTCCCCATTCACCCTCTGAATGGCACACATGCACAATCCATGTCCCATGTCTCAAGGCTTAAAAATCCTTATTTGACCTGACTCCTCCCCTTCACCTACATTGATTGAAGTGGATTTAACTAGTGACATCAATAAGGGATCATAGCTTTAGCCTGGATTCACCTGGTCAGTCTAAGTCATGGAAGGAGCAGGTGTTCTTAATGTTTTGTAGACTCAGTGCATGGCACTACAGATATTCAAGTGCAATTTGCATGTGATGCATTTGCTCTATTGTTTACAGTATGATTTGTATCTTATAGAGCGTGACTTTAAGGGAAAAGTATGGTCACATCTAGATAAAAACGAATGTGATAAATGAACAGAGTATTAACACAAATGTGTATTAACACACTACCTATTCATATAAGTATTTATTCATCATCTACATATTCATATTTTAAGCTTCTACGTCTGTGTACAGGAACGTATTATTTGTAAGACGTAAGAGAAAATATATCAGTTTATTGTTAAATTATTATGACGTTCTTTCCAATACAAAAGTGTAGTAACTATTGTTTCCAAGCTGCGTTACCCACTCCAGCCAGCAGATGGCGATATGCGTATTTCAGGTGATGCTTCTTGCGTGACGTATAATGGACTGGACGGGACGCTTCTTCAGGAACAACAACACGGCTACTCTTTCAACCACCTCGGTAGCTTGCTAGCCAACATAAAACTGAAAGATTGACGCTTTAGACCATGTTATTGTACATTAGCTAATCTCAGTGTTTTAAACAAATTTCGGTTGACGTATCTACTGGTTAACTTTAACATAATGTGCTTGTTCAATTTGCAAACTTGTTAAAGATTGATACTGAGCCTAGCACTAGGCTAGTCGCTAATGCTATCAAACTAGCTAGCTAGCTAACGTCCCTGACCATGAGTTCACTAAACTACTCCTCCCTTGCTAATGAAGAGGAGGTCTGCTGTATGGAGAAAGAATCTTTCAGAATGAAAAAGGAGGAAGTGGAGGCTGTTATAGTGAAAGAAGAGAAAGAACCTTTTAGAGAGGAAGAGGATGCTATCTCAATAAAGGTGAAGGAGGAAGACGTTTTGGGAGTGAAAAAGGAGGAGACAGAAGATCCGATTTACACCAGTGAGTATTGTCTTAACAGGGACACAAACTATGCAGTTGTTGAACTAATGTGGGGTTTTTAAGGGGCATTCTACTGAAGTTCTACACTTGAATATGTTGTTCAGTACTGTAGGAATTGTAAAGGGTCGATCTGCCATTGGTTCATATATTTTTAGGACTTTTCAATTAGATGTATTGAATTCTCCATGTGGTCTATATTAAAGTTCCCCTCATCTAGTATAACAGTCTTTTAAAATTCAATATTGGTGCATATGTTCTACTTAAAATATCAAAGGGATGCAAAAGGAACCCATTTTGAGGAACGACCCTTTTACATTTGCATCACAAATATTTTTTTAGGAAATCAAGATGAAAGTGGTCATTTTAGGCCCTTTTTAGACATATTCATGCCTCTTGTAAGACTCTGTGATTGCAATAGAAGATCAATAGTTTACCATTTGTTTGATGTTCTCGTTCACACAGGAGAGAGACATGACTATTGTGGATCCTCTGGGGAGCCTCAACAACATCCTGATGCTGACGAGGCAGAGAAGAGTCTCTCCAGATCAGAACACCAGATGGTACAGCTTGGTCTGGTCTAGCATACAGCTTGCTCTATCTGGATCTGGGCTGGATTTCTGTAAATCACTTTATGACAACCGTTACATAAGCATCCATAATGATATGTGTCTGTGTCCCCTCTTTATGGATACCAGGACAACGCTAGCCCTTTCACCCTCCCGGAGTCCCCGTGTCGTACCTCTCCCGGTAGCTCCTTACTGATGGGTATGAAGAGGTTGTCTGTGTTGCTGGTGGACTGCAGGAAAACAACGGGGCTGAGTGGAACTGTGAGAGGAGGAGGAGAGAAGAAAGGATCAGATTTGACACATCAAAGTAAGTGCTGTAGTTTAGTTTGAACAAGTACAATAGATCTGCCCACTGGTATCTGTTACCAGGACAACCAGCAGAGTTCTGTTAGTTGACAGCAAGATAGACTGGTGGATATGGATGTTATGAATATCATAACACTGAAAAAGGATTCTGCCAATGAAAAGAGAGAAACCAATAGACCATATTAAACCTTGATGAAAGTTAGCTTTAGAGAGAAAGTTTCAAGATGATCTGATGTAAGGTGCTTGTTTTACAAAACCTTTTCCTAAAAACATTATGGATGTTACATTGCCTGTCCCAGTCAACCCCCCTATCTTTACAAGACTCTAGAACAGGCAAACTAAACTCCAGACACTTCAATGTGGTCTGTATTGCGTCATTAACATCTGATCTACAGAACGTGTTAAACATGCAAATGTACAGTTGTAGTCGGAAGTTTACATACACCTTAGCCAAATACATTTAAACTCATTTTTTCACATTTCCTGACATTTAATCCTAGTAAAAATTCCCTGTCTTAGGTTAGTTAGGATCACCACTTTATTTTAAGAATGTGAAATGACAGAATAATAGAGATTTATTTCAGCTTTTATTTCTTTCATCACATTCCCAGTGGGTCAGGAGTTTACATACACTCAATTCGTATTTGGTAGCATTGCCTTTAAATTGTTTAACCTTTGTCAAACGTTTCAGGAAGCCCCTTCCACAAGCTTCCCACAATAAGTTGGGTAAATTTTGTCCCATTCCTCCTGGCAGAGCTGGTGTAACCTTGCTCGCACACGCTTTTTCAGTTCTGCCCACATATTTTCTATAGGATTGAGGTCAGGGCTTTGTGATGGCCACTCCAATACCTTGACTTTGTTGTCGTTAAGCCATTTTGTCACAACTTTGGAAGCATGCTTGGGGTCATTGTTCATTTGGAAGACCCATTTGCGATCAAGCTTTAACTTCCTGACTGATGTCTTGAGATGTTGCTTCAATATATCCACATCATTTTCCTCCCTCATGATGCCATCTATTTTGTGAAGCGCACCAGTCCCTCCTTGTCATGAGAATTTTCAATCCCAATGATAATAACTAATAATCAATCAACTTTGACTAATCCCCGAGGTTTGTAAGACCATAGGTTTAATAATGATTAGGCAAGGACTTGTACAATTTATTCACGAGAACGTTCTGCAGTTCATATACAAAGACATTCCTTTTATACCATTCTTCTCACTTACACATGCACACTAACATTAGGAGAGCTGTCTTCTTCTCCAGAATTCTCACCACAGTTTATCACTACCCAGCTGACAGTAACATTCCCCCCCCAGATAAGGGAAACCTGGAGTGGTAATCCCTGTCCTATCGTACTTTCTCAGAGTTATAGCCGGGTCAGTTCAAACACAGTTTAATTGTCCTTTGTGCTTTCTTTAGGCATACACACACACATTCCTCTCTCTCCCCAATCCAACCTAGTTGGACTTCTGGATAATATTTTTATTATTCCTTATATATCCTAACCTATACTCCCTTATAGTTAAGTTTCCGGGTTTAATTATTTAATCATTATCTTTAACCTTTTAATTCTTTTATCACTCCTGCAGCAAAGCACCCCCACAACATGATGCTGCCACCCCCGTGCTTCACGGTTGGGATGGTGTTCTCCGGCTTTCAATTCTCCCCCTTTTTCCTCCAAACATAACAATGGTCATTATGGCCAAACAGTTCTATTTTTGTTTCATCAGACCAGAGGACATTTCTCCAAAAAGTACGATCTTTGTCCCCATGTGCAGTTGCAAACCGGAATCTGGCTTTTTTATGGCGGTTTTGGAGCAGTGGTTTCTTCCTTGCTGAGCAGCCTTTCAGGTTATGTCGAAATAGGACTTGTTTTACTGTGGATGTAGATACTTTTGTATCTGTTTCCTCCTGCATCTCCACACGGTCCTTTGCTGCTGTTCTGGGATTGATTTGCACTTTTCGCACGTACGCGGCCATCCTGAGCAGTATGACGGCCGCGTGGTCCCATGGTGTTTATTCTTGCATACTATTGTTTGTACAGATGAACGTGGTACCTTCAGGCATTTGGAAATTGCTCCCAAGGATGAACCAGACTTGTGGAGGTCTACAATTTTGTTTCTGATGTCTTGGCTAATTTATTTTGATTTTTCCATGTTGTCAAGCAAAGAGGCACTGAGTTTGCAGGTAGGCCTTTGAAACATACAGTGAATTTTAAGTGAAATAAGAAATTTGTGGAGTGGTTGAAAAACTAGTTTTAAAGACTCCAACATAAGTGTATGTAAACTTCAGACATCAACTGTATGTATATATTTTTAAACAAGCTTTGTAAGCCTTTTCTAAAAGCTGTGAAATTAATTAAATGAAGAAAAACATTTGTGAGACTTGTGCTCCGTCGACAAAATTAATTCCATTTTCTACTTTAACAGGTCAAATGAACTCCAACATATAGACTTTACAGAACATTGTTTCATTTGGAAATGACTCAGTTTTTTTGTTCATGTAGCTGACATCAGTGTGCTGCTTACAGTTTAGCTTCCTCCTCTGACCCCATGCTTGGCTCAAACTAGTGATCCTCTGCTTCTCAACACATGTGACCGCTCTACTTGACAATGAACCTATTGAGCTATACAAAAGGTACCAGTTGGATAGCTCCATCTGTGACGTTTCAAGCTAGCTGTGGAGTGAGTTTACGGCACGTTCTCACCTCCGTCACACATGTTCAGGTTGACTTTCCCACGGAATCGACCACATACACTACCAGTCAAAAGTCAGGACACAACTACTCATTCAAGGGTTTTTCTTTATTTTTACTATTTTCTACATTGTAGAATAATAGTGAAGACATCCAAACTATGAAATAACACTTATGGAATCATAGAGTAACCAAAAAAGTGTTAAACAATATCCCACACCGGTCAGGTAAATGGATTATCTTTGCAAAGGAGAATTTTTTGCTTTTTTACTTATTTATACTTATTTTATGTTTAAGGAAGTGTGTAGGTCGCATTCTGTATCATACAACTATGAAGGTTATATACACTGCTCAAAAAAATAAAGGGAACACTTAAACAACACAATGTAACTCCAAGTCAATCACACTTCTGTGAAATCAAACTGTCCACTTAGGAAACAACACTGATTGACAATACATTTCACATGCTGTTGTGCAAATGGAATAGACAAAAGGTGGAAATTATAGGCAATTAGCAAGACACCCCCAATAAAGGAGTGGTTCTGCAGGTGGTGACCACAGACCACCTTTTTTACTTATTTACTTATTTCAGGTTTTAAGGAAGTGTGTAGGTCGCATTCTGTATCATACAACTATGAAGGTTACATATTTACAACCACCTGCTCGATAGGAATCCAGCGATGTCTGTCTTGAGTGTCATAGAACTGTCTAGTGTTTTGTGTTCTAACTTATAAAACAGAAATAAACATAAGTAATGTAAACATATCAGTAATTACCAGGATGCTCTACAACATTTGTTTTGAAATCACACAAAGATTGTTTTAAATTATGAAACGTTTGAAAGCTGGCCTCAGGTTATTGAGGGATCTGATTTGGTTTAATCCTCATAGCAAGGCAGTTTTATCATGTGGAGATTTCATTCTGGTCTGTCTTAAAATAAACACTGTCTTTGGCAGGAGGAAAACCAAACTTGGATGACCCAAAGACGTCCAAACCAGCAAGTCGACACCTCTGCTCCCAGTGTGGCAAGTGTTTTAACCGGTTAGGGGCCCTGAAACGACATGAGAGAATACACACAGGGGAGAAGCCTTACCACTGCTCCCAATGTGGAAAGAGTTTTAGTCACTTTGGAAACATGAAAGTTCACGAGCGAATACACACAGGGGAGAAGCCTTACCACTGCTCCCAGTGTGGCAAGAGTTTTAGTCACTTTGAAACCATGAAAGCTCACGAGCGAATACACACAGGGGAGAAGCCTTACCACTGCTACCGGTGTGGGAAGTGTTTTAACTGTTTAGGGGCCCTGAAACAACATGAGATAATACACACAGGGGAGAAGCTTTACCACTGCTCCCAGTGTGAAAAAAGTTTTAGACGGAAAAGCTACTTGGAAACACATGAGAGAATACACACAGGGGAGAAGCCTTACAAATGCTCAGACTGTGGGAAGACATATTACTCATCACAGTCACTTAAAAGACATGTGAGAATCCACACATGAGAGAATACTTACTTCTAGTGTGAATATTGATATTTTACATCAAATTGACTTACAATTCATCAGAGAACATACACATTGCTCTAATTGTCTTTTGTTGTTGATTGAGAATGTGTTTACTTGTTTGTACCATATGAAATTAAATGGTACAAAGTATACTCAAACATATATTTTTATGTTATTATTAGAAAACATGAGGTGAATATATATAGTAGATCAGATTCCATGTGTTTAAATTGTCCTTTTTAAAACTCTGTGTGTGTGTTTATCTGGGTGTGTCATTCCTCCAGTACTACAGATAATACAGTGATATTTGGATGTGATGCATTTGTTCCATTGTTTACATTTGCATTGTTGGTCCACTGATGATTTAATGAAATTAAAATGTTCACAGACTCTGTAATGCAAAATGTTAATTGTATGTGTCCACATATCTGAGTATGTGACTAACCTTGTGAAACTGTTCTATTATAATCTCCTGTTCCTGGGAGTATCATCCTGTGTTGCAAACCAGCTGCACCTGTGTCCTTGAATAAATACCAGCTGCACCTGTGTATGAATAAAGTCCCGCCCAGGAACAGGAAACTAAAAAGGTTTGTGCTCATCACCCAATGCTTCAGGAATTCAGACTGTCTACACTGCGCTGTGTAACTGTTATTCTCTCTGAGCTCAGAAATAAAGAATCTGGTTTGACTTGGACTCCAGCAGATCCTTATTTTGTAATATCCACCACAACTCTCCCACGGATTGCTGTTTATCATTGTCTCAATGAAGAGTTCTTCGTTTTACTTTCCTGGGGTCATTTACAAGCCTCCCACTGGTTGAATAAACTTTGTTTCCACGTCATTTCAACAAAACAAATCTATGTGATGATGTTTGATTAATGTGGAAAACTGATTCGATATGTAAAAAGCCATGAACATCAGGTATTTTTTATTTTTCACCGAACTGGCAACCTAAATCCAATGACTGGTGACATTTTGTGTTGATTTCATGTTGAATTCACTTTAGTTGACGACTCAGAGAAATGTAAAGAGAAACTAGACGTTCAACACGTCTGTGCCCAGTGGGCTGGTTTGAATACGTGGTGTTGGATCAATATCCACCTTAGTAGCTAAGTTTCCATGCAATTTGCGCCAGATTTCCATGTGAATATTCTCAAATCTGCATAAAACTATATACACATTTTCCCACCAGAAATGTTTGCATCAAACAGACTTATTGTGGATAAAAGGCTTTGAGTTATGACGTAGTGCACAAGAAGAATAACGTTTCCTGTTAAATTCCCATGTATCGAATGAAAAATACAAGTTAAATTGGTTTCCATCACATTTTCAACTCCACTGATGGTTTTAAAAACTTGCGTAAAATAGAAAACGTGTTCTTGTACCGTGCACTGTAGCCTGCAGCACACAGATACAGTGTTGGTAGGCTACCTACATGATGAGATTATTATGGATAAGAGAGATATTATTTTATTTGTCAAATGGTAACCAAGCATCGATCATCATGTCACCAGAGTAAGACCATCAAAATGTATTGGAAAGGAGCATCAAGCTCATCACATGCAGTTTCACCACCCTGTGAAGTTCATAACTTATTTCATCTGTAGCCTAATAAACTGCATGGGTTCCCAAGTCGTAGAGGGAGGACCACATGTAACGGATGTGAAATGGCTAGCTAGTTAGCGGGTACGCGCTACTAGCATTTCAATCAGTTACGTCACTTGCTCTGAAACCTAGAAGTAGTGTTGCCCCTTGCTCTGCAAAGGCCGCGGCTTTTGTGGAGCGATGGGTAACGACGCTTCGTGGGTGACTGTTGTTGATGTGTGCAGAAGGTCCCTGGTCCGCGCCCGTGTCGGGGCGAGGGGACGGTTTAAAGTTATACTGTTACACATACAACATATCGCGTTGACTCCAAGTTAACTAAGATATGATCGTTATTAAATCAATATTTGCGCATAAAGGATTAATGCTGCCATTTCTCGTTTATACATTTTCACTGACACAAAAAGACCCCACCATGTCAAACGAACTAACAAATCGTCTGTCGGCATTTATAAAAGTGTACAGGCATATCCTGTTTCCATCAGCCCGGTCATTACTTTTGAAATGGTTGGATCAATATCCACCTTCATGATATGGATGAAGCCTGATTTGGAATGTCAGAGTAGTTCTGATGTCATAATACATCCCTCTGATAATCAAGTGATATTCACATGTGATGCATTTGCTCCATTGTTTACATTTAAGTTGGAGGCCCACTCTGATTATTTATGTCTTACATAGTGGGGCTTCAAAAGAATAGTATGGTGACATCTTAGTGTGGCTTGAAATTAATAGGAATATTAATGGGCTGATGGTTGGTGGTGCTACTATATAGGTAAGGTTGTCCAATATGAATGTTCAATACACACACTAGGTTGATCGGTAGCCAGTTAGCTAGCTGCTACGTCTTTAGCCGCACAGCTAGCTAACACAGCTCGCTATCAACAAAGTCAAAATGGACTCCAGGCCTGGTGGTGGCAGCAGTGCACTACAACCACTGTTTACCGGAGCTTCCAGAGTGATTTTTTTTTTGGCTATATAAAGAGGGCACGACAAAACCTATTCCCCCTCAGGAGACTGAAAAGGTTTGGCATGGGTCCTCAGATCACAACGCAGGGCCAGACGGATTACAAGGACGTGTACTCCGAGCATGCGCTGACCAACTGGCAAGTGTCTTCACTGACATGTTCAACCTCTCCCTGCCTGAGTCTGTAATACCAACATGTTTCAAGCAGACCACCATAGTCCCTGTGCCCAAAGAACATCAAGGTAACCTACCTAAATGACTACCGACCCATAGCACTCACGTATGTAGCCACGAAGTGCTTTGAAAGGCTGGTCATCTCTGTGGAGATGGGAGAACCTTCCAGAAGGACAACCACCTCTGCAGCACTCTGCCAGTCTGGCCTTTATGGTAGAGTGGCCAGACAGAAGCCACTCCTTAGGAAAAGGCATCATGACAGTCCACTTAGAGTTTGCCAAAAGGCAACCAAAAGATTCTCAGACCATGAGAAACAAGATTCTCTGGTCTGATGAAATCAAGATTGAACAATGGCCTGAATGCCAAGCGTGACGTCTGGAGGAAACCTGGCACCCTCCCTACGGTGAAGCATGGTGGTTGCAGAATCATGCTGTGAGGATGTTTTTCAGTGGCAGGGACTGGGAGGCTAGTCACAATTGAGGCAAAGATGAACAGAGAAAAGTACAGAGAGATCCTTGATGAAAACCTGCTCCAGAGATCTCAGGACCTCAGACTGGAGTGGTATAAAAAATATATGTGTTTAAAAATATACAGTACCAGTCAAAAGTTTGGACACACCTACTCATTCCAGAGATTTTCATTAGTTTTACTATTTTCTGCGTTGTAGAATAATAGTGAAGACATCAAAACTATGAAATAACATATATGGAATCATGTAGTAACCAAAAAAGTGTTAAACACATCTAAATATATTTTATGTTTGAGATTCTTCAAAGTAGCCACCCTTTGCCTTGATGACAGCTTTGCACACTCTTGGCAATGTAGAAAAAAGTTAAAATAAAGAAAAACCCTGCAATGAGTAGGTGTGTCCAAACTTTTGACTGGTGCTATATATATAAACATATATATATATATATATATATATATATATATATATATATTTAAATCAAATATTGAATTTGGGCTTTACTAATATTGCCCATAGAAATGCATTGATAAACACGTTTTAACTGGGAAAAAATACATATATATATATTTTAAGTAATAAGGTTTTGAAGTGTCTGTCCTGTATCTAGGCGATATAAGAAAGCTCAGGTAATATTTTATATATTGTTTTACATATATTTAACCCCTTATTTTGGGGGGCACAAAACTACCTCCGTACTTCCATGTGTGTGTATAGGTTACCTTCAAACGAGTTCCGATGAGCAACATAGAGAACACCGTTATGTTGGTGAGTCTCCCCTTTTCCATTTTATTTTGTAGCTCAAACGGTTTGGATGCTGCAGACATTTTTTCGTGAGAAGACCCGATATTTGGGATGTCTTATGGTCTGACAAAAACCGCTGTAGCGACCACCTTCCACCTCACAGGCGGAAGGCCGACATTTGGGATGTCTTATGGTCTGACAAAAACCGCTGTAGCGACCACCTTCCACCTCACAGGCGGAAGGCCGACATTTGCAGATGTGATGGATTGAGACGCAGCCCATGCAACAAAACACATCTTTATCTTAAACTGATGGATTTGGATGGGGATTTTTTTTTTATTATGTTACTTAGATTGACGCACAGGTGCTTCAATAGACTCTTAAGGATTAACATCACCAGTAGGCTAAGGCTATCACATCCTTATGATATACAGTATCTATTTTCATAAGAGTAACGTGACTGCATTAACATCACCAGTAGCCTAAGGCTATCACATCCTTATGATATACAGTGTCTATTTTCATAAGTGCAACGTGACTGCAAGAGACAGGTCGGAAATGTCAGACTGTTTTACGGGACAAATCAACCTTTTTTTCTAAATTAGTAGTGTTTGAATTTGTTGATAAAATGCAGGACATGATTGTTTGATTGTGCGGGACTGTCCGGGACATGTGGTCACCCTAATTACCCGCCTCACTGACTCTCCCTTGGCCAGGTGAAACGACATCTCTCTCAGAAGCACTTCTCTCCCTGCCTCTCGCTTCAGTAACTCAGCCACTCTTTTACCATCAGATGGTCCGTCAATCTGTAAGTCTCTGCTTTCTTCGCTTTTGATGTGCTGGTTTAGTTTTAGTTGTGTTCTGTGGGCTCCTGCCTGTGCTACTTGGTCTCGAGTTGTTAACAATGTTGGGCTCTGGCTTGCTACTTACTACTTACTGTGGTGGTTGGCTAGCTAGGCTAGTTAGCTGGCTCGGCTATCAGGTTAAAATAGCTAATGTTAGCTGGCTGGCTAACATAACTGCATGTAACATGATTTGATAACTGGTTAGATGGTATTGTGTATTTACAAAACTTTGGTTTACTTTAATGTGGCTCAATTGGCTATTAAAGCTGTAAATTAGAGCTAGCTAGGTGTTGATAGCCACTGGCTGACTCATGCAGAGCTGAAGTAGGTAGGTCTGGTAGGGCTAACATTAGCAGGCTAGTTGCCTAACAACCTTGCAAGCTTGTCTGTAACCCGTCAATTCATAAAGTATTTGCTTGTAAGTTGGCTGAAGATGTTATTGAAACCACTAGTCATGAGTGCACACGATTTGGTTTAATTTGAAGTGATCTATTTGAAGATATTTCGGTCAGAGTTTACATTGTAGGGAATAGGCTGGCTAGCCGGGTCCTCCATATTACATCACAGCCTGTAAAAAAACTTTCTGACATGACTTCGGCATTCTTTGGAATTCTGATCGGTTTGATGTACTCTAAAAATAGAAAAGAGAGGTGTAACTTTGTATTGGGACTTGTGATGCTATACTAATGCAGATCCATATGTTACATGTGGTTACATTTAGCTACCTTCACTTTAAGGGAGTTGTATGGCCACATTTAGATGTGAAAAAATAACAGACAGAGAAAACAATTATATTCTAACAGTATTTGGGTCATTCTTGAGCTCTGGTAATATTTCAGTCCCACTGACTAATTTTGTTTATAAAATGAAATGTCCAGTATAATGAATTGAAATAAATATAGCGTTAATTTAAACTTTCTTATTACAAAATCATATTTTTTTAACTGACACCAAGAATTGTTTCATGTCCCCCAGGCGTTTCAATACATTTTTACCTGGGAAATTAATATTAAAATGTGCACATCATTTAATGCAAACATAAATTTGTGTTATTTTGTTGAGAAAGTATTTTTATCAAATAAATGCATGATTATTGATTAAAATCACACAATTTAGCTCTGTCCCTCAGTCTACAGTCTGGTGGTAGGAGAGTTGGGCAAGATTCAGGGGGAAAAAGAAAATATAATTGATTTATTAAGTGAGACAGACCAGCATCAGAAGCGTAAACAGTGGAGAACAGCATACAAAAGAAGCAAGGAGAGGAAAGGAGCACTGAGGAACTTGACCACTAAGTCCACATCGTGAATGTTGAAGAGAACGGCAGACAGGTTGGTGGCTAAGGGCCGTGATGTCAGCGATGCACAGGAGCTTTACAAGGCCTCCATCAGACAAACACGTCAGTGAAGCTGTTCTGTGTGAAGAGTGCCGATGTTGAACGTGCGATGGAGATGATGCCAAGACCCATAAAAGCGTTGCCCTCCACCATGAGAATACACCAGGTCATCACCATGGCTCCTGGTGAGCTGATGTCTGGGGATGTCAGTTGTCTTTGTTCAACAAAGAAGGACATAAACTGTACATGCTTTAACACACAGCACTTCAGTTTCAGGCAGAAGGTCCTGGCTGCTCCAGAACAACCAGCCAATGAGGAAAATCCTTTTTTATCCAGGCATCATCCTCGGCACGGATGAAGTTAGTGTATAAGTGAAATATATACATCGCGTAGGACCAAACAGATTTTTCTGGAATTCTCGAGACGACTTCCACTAGTGTCAGTCTGATGAAGTCCTTGAGATGATTCCAGTCCTTGAGTCCTTGAGATGACCTCCCTACTCTTCTACATTTGCACACACTGTACATAGATTTTTCTATTGTGTTATTGACTGCACATTTGTTTATGTGTAACTCTGTGTTGTTGTTTTTGTCGCAGTGCTTTGCTTTATCTTGGCCAGGTCACAGTTGTAAATGAGAACTTGTTCTCAATTGGCCTACCTGGTTAAATAAAGGTGAAATAAATACAAATTAAAAAATACCATCATGAGGTTCTATAGTAGCAAGGATCTGACACCTCCGGAGGGCTTGATGGCTCAATCCACCAGAGGTATGGCTACAACATAGGCATGGTTCAAAGGCATCTCTGTTCAAGAGATCTGTAATGCAGCATGTTGTGGTGATGTACCTTCATGAGGTTCTACTGACTGGACATCACTACACATACGGTGAGTAGAGTGGGGACCTCTGAGGGATGATCCTGTCTAGACTTGGCATCGGAGAGTATATGAGCTCTATGGTAGTTGGAAGTTGACTAGGTTACCTTTCACACATGGAAGACAAACGTACTTAGATGTGAAGACGGGAGAGACTATGGCCCTTATATAGGAAGTGAAGTCATCTGCTAGTAGCTGTTGCTTGACAGATGTTGTTTGATTGGATCTCCCTAGACTCCGCCCCTAACGAGGCTTATAATATCATAGAACCGGGGTTGTGTTAGGTAACCTTAAGTTACAGGTCCTACTATGCTAATTTCTCTGTATTAAATGGCCCATAACTTTAACACTAGCAGAGATCCTGGAACTAATATACCCTTAAAGTATATTATGTTAAACAATATATATAAAAAATCGAAACATTTATATTTTCAATATTTATATTTTCTATATTAATAAATTCATGTAAGAAATGTATGAATGAAATCAAAATACAAATCAAATCAAATTTTAAGTGTCGACCTTACAGTGGAATGCTTACTTACAAGCCCTTAACCAACAATGCAGTTTTAAGAAAAATAAGTGTTATGTATAAAATACAAATAATTAATATTAAAGAGCAGCAGCAAAATAACAGTAGCGAAGCTGTATACAGGTATTACCGGTACAGAGTCAATGTGGAGGCTATATACAGGAGGCACTGGTACAGAGTCAATGTGCGGGGACACAGGTGAGTCGAGGAAAAATACTACTCCTATTACAGAGCAAGTGGTAAAGCTTCATATGACACCCATTGTTGGAGGACTGTAGCATCTAATGATGAAGCATGTAGCATCTCCACAGAGGAGCTCTGTCATGATTGTAGCAGGTTTACTAACGCGTTATATTAGCTGTGTTGACTATGACGTTACTTTAGCTAATATGGCGACAATGATGTAGGCTGTGTGTAGCAGTTATGAAATGGTTTGGTTTGGAAAGGTTTTTTCTCCTGGTCACCTACAGCTGATGTGTTGTGCATTGACATCCACAAGCGAAGGGAAAAGGTGAGCGAATTGATGTGAGAGGAAATACAACGTGGCAGTTGTGAAAGTGAACTGTGTTTACGCGTCATCAGCGGTGAATTCATTCAGCCGATTCTGTTGACAAACGTTTCTTAAATGGAACAAAACCGGGATAAACATACCTGAATTTGTCCAATAGAATCCTATTTCAGCTAGATGCAGGCGAGAGTGTGCAAGGCAGTATTGAATGTGTCACTGTCTGTCCATGTGTCACTGTCTGTCACCTCAAGTGTTTCTCTCGACCAGTGTGCACCTATATTCTAAACTTTCATTCATAGACTAGGTTGTAGCAACCTTATGATTGGTATAGGGGAAATGTTAGTATCATGTAGTAGCCTAAACCTATCGCTGTTACATTGAACAGGGTGAATGGAATATGATTGGCAGTCATCTAACATGCTGTAATAGAAATAACGCCATGAATAAACAAATCGTCCTGCCTCATCTTAAATGGCACTGACCGCCACTGTTTGGATGGTGGAAAACCCAGCAACTTTGCTGTTCTTGACACAAACCGATGAGCCTGGAACCTACTACCATACCCCGTTCAAAGACACTTAAATATGTTGTCTTCCCCATTCACCCTCTGAATGGCACACATGCACAATCCATGTCTCATGTCTCAAGGCTTAAAATTCCTTATTTAACCTGACTCCCCCCTTCATCTACACTGATTAAAGTGGATTTAACTAGTGACATTAATAAAGGATCATAGCTTTAGCCTGGATTCACCTGGTCAGTCTAAGTCATGGAAGGAGCAGGTGTTCTTAATGTTTTGTAGACTCAGTGTAAAGCACCACAGATAATCAAGTGCTATTTACATGTGATGCATTTGCTCTATTGTTTACAGTATGATTTGTATTGTATAGAGCGTGACTTTAAGGTAAAAGTACCGTCACATCTAGATAAAAACGAATGTGAAAATAAACAGATCAAATCTGTATTAACACACTACCTATTCATAGATGTATTTATTCATCATCTACATATTCATATTAAGCTTCTACGTCTGTGTACAGGAGCGTATTATTTGTAAGACGTAAGAGAAAATATATCAGCTTATTGATAAATTATTATGACGTTCTTTCCAATACAAAAGTGTAGTAACTGTTGTTTCCAAACTGCGTTACCCACTCCAGTCAGCAGATGGCGATATGCGTCTTTCAGGTGATGCTTCTTGCGTGACGTTTAATTTAGTGGACGGGGCGCTTCTTCAGGAACAACAACACGGCTACTCTTTCAACCACCTCGGTAGCTCGCTAGCCAACATAAAACTGAAAGATTGACGCGTTACACCGTGTTTGTGTACATTAGCTAATCTCAGTGTTTTAAACACATTTCTGTTGATTTATCAACTGATGACCTTTAGCCTAATTTGCTTGTTCAATTTGCAAACTTGTTTAAGATTGATACTGAGCCTAGCACTAGGCTAGTCGCTAATGCTAACTAACTAGCTAACATCCCCGACCATGAGCTCACTAAACTACTCCTCCCCTGCTAAAGAAGAGGGGGTCTGCTGTATGGAGAAAGAAGCTCTGGGACTGAACAATGTCGTGGAAGATGAGGGTGTTACAGTGAAAGAAGAGGAGGCTGTTATAGTGAAAGAAGAGGAGGCTGTTATAGTGAAAGAAGAGGAGGCTGTTATAGTGAAAGAAGAGGAGGCTGTTACAGTGAAAGAAGAGGAGGCTGTTATAGTGAAAGAAGAGGAGGCTGTTACAGTGAAAGAAGATGAGGCTGTTACAGTGAAAGAAGATGAGGCTGTTACAGTGAAAGAAGATGAGGCTGTTACAGTGAAAGCAGAGGAGGCTGTTACAGTGAAAGAAGAGGAGGCTGTTATAGTGAAAGAAGAGGAGGCTGTTATAGTGAAAGAAGAGGAGGCTGTTACAGTGAAAGAAGAGGAGGCTGTTATAGTGGAAGAAGAGGAGGCTGTTATAGTGGAAGAAGAGGAGGCTGTTACAGTGAAAGAAGAGATAGCATCCTCTTCCTCTCTAAAAGTTTCTATCTCAATAAAGGTGAAGGAGGAAGACGTTTTGGGAGTGAAAGAGGAGGAGACAGAATATCAGATTAACACCAGTGAGTACTGTCTTAAATAGGGGCACAAACTGTTGTTGAACTAATGTGTGGTTTTAAAGGGGCATTCTACTGAAGTTCTACACTTGAATATGTTGTTCTGTACTGTAGGAATTGTTTCAGGGGCCATCTGCTGTTGGTACATATATTTTTGGGACTTTTAAATTAGATTAATCGAATTCTCCATGTGGTCGACATTAAAGTGCACCTCATCTAATATAGCAGGCTTTTCAAATTCAATATTGTTGCATATTTTGTACATTAAATATCAAAGGGACACAAAAGGCACCCATTTCGTGAAACTACCCTTTCACATTTGCAACACAAACATTATTTTATAAAATCATGATGAAGTGGCCATTTTAGGCCCTTTTTAGACATATTCATGCCTCTTGTAAGACTCTGTGATTGCAATAGAAGATCATAAGTTTACAATCGGTTTGATGTTCTCGTTAACACAGGAGAGAGACATGACTATTGTTAGTTGACAGGAAGATGGACTGGTATCTGTTACCAGGACAACCAGCAGAGTTCTGTTAGTTGACAGGAATATAGACTGGTGGATATGGATGTTATGAATATCATAACACTGAAAAAGGATACTGCCAATTAAAAGAGAGAAACCAATAGACCATATAAAACCTTGATGAAAGTTAGCTTTAGAGAGAAAGTTCTAAGATGATCCTATGTAAGGTGCTCGTTTTTCAAAAACATTTTCTCAAAATATTATGGATGTTACATTGCCTGTCCCAGTCAACCCCCCTATCTTTACAAGACTGTAGAACAGGAAAACTAAACTCCAGACACTGGTCATTAATTAACTAATACTGGAGGAAAGCTGTGATCAGGCTGCCCACTCAAGAGAAAGCTTCAAACTGTAACCAGTGCCGTCAACCTTGTTCAGGTTATCAATCAACCTACCAGGGTAGTTACAAACAGTACAGAAATGTAATCATCAACATGTTTTGATCATATCTTTACTAATGCTGCAGAAATGTGTTTGAAAGCAGTATCCAGATCCATCAGTAGTAGTGATCACAATATAGTAGCCATGTCTAGGAAAACCACAGTTCCAAAGGCTGGGCCTAATATTGTGTAAAAGAGGTCATACAATCTTTTGTAGTGATTCCTATGTTGTCGATGTAAATAATATTTTTTTATGAAACAAAGATAAATGACATGAAGAATGATTGTAAAAATCTTTGGAGCACCTTCAATTCATTTTTGGTTAAAAAAAAATCAACAATGACATGTCACCGGTGTTTGATTTCTATTTTACCTTTATTTAACTAGGAAAGTCAGTTAAGAGCAAATTCTTATTTTCAATGACGGCCTAGGAACAGTGGGTTAACTGCCTTGTTCAGGGGCAGAACAACAGAGTTTTACCTTGTCAGCTCGAGGATTCGATCCAGCAACCTTTTGGTTACTGGCCTAACGCTCTAACCACTAGGCTACCTGCCGCCCCAGAGCTACCTGTCTAACAGAACACAGAGAGTGTTCTTTAATGGAAGCCTGTACAACAAAATCAAGGTAGAATCAGGAATTCCCCAGGGCAGCTGTTTGGCACCTGCTTGTTTCAATCTTTACCAACAACATGCCAACGACATTTGAGTAAAGCCAGTGTGTCTGTATGCGGATGACTCAACACTGTACACGTTAGCTACCACAGCAACTGAAATGACAGCAACACTTAACATAGAGCTAAAGTTAGTTTCAGAATGGGTGTCAAGGAATAAATTAGTCCTAAATATTTCAGATAACCTTAAATTACATGGCCTACTATGCTAATTCTGTAGCGGTATTGTTAGAGGGGGGTAAAGATAAAGATTTTGTTGGGGCGCCAGGCAGGTATTAACCCTAGTTATTAAAGTTAGTTATTACCTATTATAACATTATTATTATTATTATTAAATATTATGGAAACCGAAAGGATAAGAGTAGAATAGATAGAGTAGCGCTTCCAGACACATTCTAAACATGATGGAGTCTTAAAGGAGGACTGTAGCATCTAATGATGAAACATTATGGAGTCTTAAAGGAGGACTGTAGCAGCTAATGATGAAACATTATGGAGTCTTAAAGGAGGACTGTAGCATCAAATGATGAAACATTATGGAGTCTTAAAGGAGGACTGTAGCATGGTGTCTTAAAGGAGAACTGTAGCATCATGAGGTAGTCACCTGGAATGCATTTCAATTAACATGTGCCTTTTTAGAAGTTAAGTTATGGAATTTCTTTCCTTAATTGGGATAGGGGGCAGTATTTTCACGTCCGGATGAAAAGCGGCCCAAAGTAAACTGCCTGCTACTCAGGCCCAGAAGCTAGGATATGCATATAATTGGTAGATTTGGATAGAAAACACTCTAAAGTTTCTAAAACTGTTAAAATAATGTCTGTGAGTATAACATAACTTATTTGGCAGGCAAAACCAAGAGGACAAACCATCCAGGAGGATTATTTTGTTGTTGAGGTGACTGTTTTCAATTGTTTTTCTATGGGAACATAGATTTCTGTGGCACTTTGTTGCAGTTCCTATTGCTTCCACTAGATGTCAACAGTCTTTAGAAATTGGTTGATGTTTTTCTTTAGAGAAATGAAGAAGTACGGCTATTCAGAACGAGGGTCCAGCCTAGTGCTCTCTAATGTTTTGATGCGCGCTCCAGGTCCCGCGCCTCACGTTGTTTTTATCCGGTATTGAACACAGTTTATCCCGTCTTAAATTTGATTGATTATTTACGTTTTAAAATACCTAAAGTTGGATTAGGAAAGTTGTTTGAAATGTTTGGACAGAGTTTACAGGTAACTTATTAGATATTTTGTAGTCATGCTGGGCGAGTTGGAACCGGTGTTTTTCTGAATCAAATGCTCCAAATAAATGGAGATTTTGGAGATATAACGACAGAATTAATTGAACAAAAGGACCATTTGTGATGTTTATGGGACATATTGGAGTGCCAACAGAAGAAGCTCGTCAAAGATAAGGCACGAATTATATCGTTATTTCTGAGTTTTGTGTCGCGCCTGGCGGGTTGAAATATGATTGTCATGTGTTTGTTTGATGGGGTGCTGTCCTCAGATAATCGCATGGTTTGCTTTTGCCATAAAGCCTTTTTGAAATCTGACACGATGGGTAGATTAACAAGAAGTTAAACTTTAATTTGGTGTATTGCACTTGTGAATGCATGAAAGTTAAATATTTCTAATAAAAATATATATATTTCGCGCTCTGCAATTTCACCGGATGTTGTCAAAACATTCCGCTAGCGGAACCCCTAGCCATAACAGGTTTTAATGTGTTTGAGCCAATCAGTTGTGTTGTGACAAGGTAGGGGTGGTATACAGAAGATAGCCCTGTTGGGTAAAAGACGAAGTCCATATTATGTCAAGAACGGCTCAAATAAGCAAAGAGAGACAACAGTCCATCATTACTTTAAGGACCACCACAGGAATGGAAGGCCCAGAGTTACTTCTGATGCATAAGTTCATTAGAGTTACCAGCCTTAGAAATTGCAGCCCAAATAAATGCTTCACAGAGTTCAAGCAACAGACACATCTCAACATCATCAGTTCAGAGGAGACTGTGTGAATCAGGCCTTCATGGTCGAATTGCTGCAAAGAAACCACTACTAAAGGACACCAATAAGAAGAAGAGACTTGCTTGGGCCAAGAAACACGAGCCATGGACATTAGACCGGTGGATATCTGTCCTTGGGTCTGATGAGTCCAAATTGGACATTTTTGGTTCCGAGCGTCATGTCTTTGTGAGATGTGAGGGAGGTGAACGGATGATCTCCGCATGTGTGGTTCCCACCGTGAAGCATGGAGGAGGAGATGTGATGGTGTGCGGGTGCTTTGCTGTTGACAATGTCAGTGATTTATTTAGAATTCAAGTCACACTTAACCAGCATGGCTACCACAGCATTCTGCAGCGATATGCCATCCCATCTGGTTTGGGCTTAGTCCTACTATCATTTGTTTTTTAACAGGACAATGACCAACACACCTCCAGGCTGTGTAAGAGCTATTTGACCAAGAAGGAGAGTGATGGAGTGCTGCATCAGATGACCTGGCCTACTCAATCCCCCGACCTCAACCAAATTGAGATGGTTTAGGATGAGTTGGATCGCAGAGTGAAGGGAAAGCAGCCAACAAGTTCTCAGCATATTTGGGAACTCCTACAAGTCTGTTGTTGGAAAAGCATTCCAGGTGAAGCTGGTTGAGAGAATGCCAAGAGTGTGCAAAGCTGTCATCAATGCAAAGTGTGGCTACTTTGAAGAATCTAATATATATTTTGATTTGTTTAACACTTGTGGTTACTACATGATTCCGTTTGTGTTTTTTAATAGTTTTGATGTCTTCACTATTATTCTACAATGTAGAAAATAGTAAAAATTAACCTGTTATGGCTGCAGGGGGCGTATTGGAAAAACTGGAAAATATGTGCCAATTTTCAAACGGCCTCTTAATCAATTTTTGCTCTTACAATATGCATATTATTAATACTATTGGATAGAAAACAGTCTCTAGTTTCTAAAACCGTTTAAATTTTTTCTCTGAGTGGAACAGAAGTCATTTGGCAGCACTTTCCCTGACCAGGAAGTAGAATGTCAGAAATCTCTGCTCTCTTCAACGTTATGCCTATACATGGTCATTTGACGTAGGACCCTACGGACACTTCAGACGCCTTCCTCTGGGTGTCAAGAGGGTGTGAGAGAAGGAATTTTGTGTTCATCTTGTTTAGAGGTTGAATAATAGCTATTTCTTTGGCGTGACCGACCAATTCCGGAAGTCTGAAACGCGCGACTTGGGAGTGACATTGGGTTGTGTTTTGCTGCCGTTTTGGACGGGAACAATCTCCGGCTCGGTTTTTAGTTGATAAATGAGACCATATCATCGTAATGTATGTTTTTTCAATATAGTTTAATCAGATTATTTGAATTCTTTCGGGAGTTTTGCCGTGTTCCGTTCTCTGAATTTATTTATGTTGGACAGATCCGTGCCAGTGGACCGGTACCCATGCTAAATTAAGGTGGAAAGTTGCCATTATGAATCCAAACAACGACTCATCTGGACAAAGGACACATTGATCAACATTCTGATGAAAGATCAGCAAAAGTAAGACCCAATTTATAATGTTATTTCATATATCTGTCGTGCATGTCAACTGGTCGTGCGCGCCCAAGTGTGTCTGGCTAATGTGGCTATGCTAATATAGCGCTACATTTTGTTTTCGCTGTAAAACATTTAATAAATCGGAAATATTGTCTGGAATCACAAGAATCCTGTTTTTCAATTGCTGCACAGTATGTATTTCTCAGATATGTTTTATGAGGAGTAATTAGGTATTTGATGTTGGTGTCTGTAAATGTTATGGCTGCTTTCGGTGCAATTTCTGATTGTAGCTGAAATGTAATTTATGATTTATACCATAAATATGCACATTTTTCAAAAAAAACATATGCTATACAATAAATATGTTATCAGACTGTCATCTTATGAAGTTGTTTCTTGGTTAGTGGCTATATATATCTTTATTTGGTCGAATTAGTGATAGCTGGTGATGGAGGTAAAAACTGATGGTGTTAGAAAGTGGTGTCTTTTGCTAACGTGGTTAGCTAATAGATTTACATATTTTGTCTTCCCTGTAAAACATTTTAAAAATCGGACATGTTGGCTTGATTCACAAGATGTCTACCTTTCATATGCTGTATTGGACTTGTTAATGTGTGAAAGTTAAATATTTAAAAAAATAGCTTTTGAATTGCGCGCCCTGCACTTGAGCTGGATGTTGTCATAAGTGTACCGGTGTCGGGCTGCACCCCAAACAGGTTAAGAAAAACGCTTGAATGAGTAGGTGAGTCTGCCAATTGCACGCTCCCTCTGAGACATCTGTGGCATTGTTGTGTGACAGAACTGCACATTTTAGAGTGGCCTTTTATTATCCCCAGCACAAGGTGTACCTGTGTAATAATCAAGCTGTTCAATCAGCTTCTTGATATGCCACACCTGTCAGGTGGATTGATTATCTTGGCAAAGAATAAATGTTCACTAACTGGGATGTTAAAAATTCTGCAATCTTTTTTTTCAGCTCACGAAACATCCAACACTTGTTGTGTTTATATTTTTGTTCATTGTAGTAACTATCAGTTTTAGGAACATTTACCCAAATATTTCACCTTATTTTTTTACTTTACCCAAAATATGACATCAGCGATACTCAAAATTTTGAAAATCTGTGAACGTATAAATAAGAAATTGGGCAATTCAAACAGCATGTGTCGAACCCTTTCCACAACGGGGAGATTTTACTGATGTGCTTTGTGTCTTCGACGTAAAAACAAGTTTTGGACTTCCACTTAAAATTACTTATTTACTTATTTTATGTTTAAGGAAGTGTGTAGGTCGCATTCTGTATCATACAGCTATGGAAGTTATATATTTAGAACCACCTGCTCAATTGGAATCTAGTGACGTCTGTGTCTTCAGTGTCCTAGAACTGTTTAGTTTTTTGTGTTCTGACTTGTAAAACAGAATTAATAAAATAAGTAATGTAAACATATTATCAGTAATTACCAGGAAGCTCTACAACATTTGTTTTAAAATCACACCAAGATTGTTAAAACTGGCCTCAGGTTATTGAGGGATCTGATTAGGATTTACCCTCGTAGCAAGGCCGTTTTATCATGTGGAGGTTTCATTCGGGTCTCTATTTTTTTTTAAAACACTGTCTTTGGCAGGAGAAAGAACAGACTCAGAGGAACCAGAGCCAGGGAGGTCCAAACCAGCAAGACGACACCAGTGTTCCAACTGTGGAAAGTGTTTTAACCAGTTTGGGGACCTGAAACGACATGAGAGAATACACACAGGGGAGAAGCCTTACCACTGCTCCCAGTGTGGAAAGGGTTGTTACGTCTTATGGGAGCTTAAACAACATGAGAGAATACACACTGGGGAGAAGCCTTACCATTGCTCCCAGCGTGGAAAGAGTTTCCAAAGGAAAGGACACCTAAACCAACACGAGAAAATACACACAAGGGAGAAGCCTTTTCACTGCTCCCAGTGTGGAAAGTGTTTTTGCCAGTTAGGGGACCTAAAACGACATGAGAGAATACACACAGGGGAGAAGCCTTATCACTGCTCCCAGTGTGGAAAGTGTTTTAACCAGTTAGGGGAACTAAAACGACATGAGAGAATACACACAGGGGAGAAACCTTACCAATGCTCACAGTGTGGAAAGAGTTTTAACCAGAAAAGCTACCTGAAAATACATGAGAGAATACACATTGGGGAGAAGCCTTATCACTGCTCCCAGTGTGGCTCCCAGTGTGGCAAGTGTTTTAACCAGTTAGGGGACCTAAAACGACATGAGAGAATACACACAGGGGAGAAACCTTACCAATGCTCACAGTGTGGAAAGAGTTTTAACCAGAAAAGCTACCTGAAAATACATGAGAGAACACACACGGGAGAATCCTTACCACTGCTCACAGTGTGGAAAGAGTTTTAACCTGTCAGGGGACCTGAAACGACATGAGCAAATACACACAGTGGAGAAGCCTTACCACTGCTCCCAGTGTAGAAAGGTTTTGCAAGCCTGAAAGAACACATGAGACAGCACACAGAGGAGAAGGCTTACAAAAGCTCAGACTGTGGGAAAACATATTACTCATCACAGTCACTTAAAGGTCATTAGAGAATCCACACAGGAGAGATAAATTACTTCTCTTAGCGTGTATATTGATATTTCACGTCACATTGACTTTAAATTCATCAGAGAACATACACAGTGCTCCCATTGTCTTATATTGTTGACTGCTAATGATTACCTTTTTTTACCATATTGAATTGTACAAAGTATACTTAAACATATATTTGTATGTTTTTATTAGAAAACATGAATTGAATATGGAGTTGGTCAGTTTGAATATAGAGTAGGTCAGATTCCTTCTGTTTTAAATGGTCCTTTTTTTAACTCTGACACTGTGTGTGTGTTTATCTGGGTGTCATTCCTACAGCACTACAGATAATCAAGTGATATTTGGATGTGATGCATTTGTTCCGTCGTTTACATTTGCAATGTTGGCCCACTGATGATTTAATGAAATGAAAATGTTCACAGACTCTGTAATGCAAAATGTTAATTGTATGTGTCCACATATCTGAGTATGTGACTTGTGGTGGATGAATCAGAATTAGTTGGGTAACATAGATAATTAAGATGTCTTATCTGCATAATATGCTGATGTGATATACTTGTTATTAGAATGTATCCCTTCGGACTCTGGTGTTGGTAGTTGCACTTCTTCCCTCAGCTGGGGCTCAGTCACCTGGGGCCCAGAGAGGGGAGAGGTCAGGCTTGTCTTTCACATGTCCCTGGTGCTATGCAGAATATCAGGAAGGGAAGAGGATAGGAGGGAACATTGTCTTCATATGTGAATGTATCTGTTAAACTATGTGAAGGGATGGTGTGATTAATGGGGAACCAATTACTGGTTTCCACAATGTCTGTGGACAATGTCTCCCTCCTTTGGCTTTGGGGGGAGGTGTATGGCAGTGTCTGGAAGCATTGTATGTCCTCTCTGATGTTGCACTTATCCTGGGATAGTGTATGACCTAGAGGCTCACTCCCCTCAGTGAGCTTGTCCAGGAGTGGGGTCAAGAAGGGGTTTTACTTGAGATGGGAGTATCTAGAGTTGACATTTGAGTTATGCCATTGGATGAGTTGGTGTTTTTGTGCTATGAAGTACCAGGAACGAGATTAGAACCTCGTCTTAGGGACCAAACTGAATGATAATTTATAGCGAATGCTATCTGGCTACGAGATACTCCTTTCTCATTATAAAGTCTCACTTTGTAAACTGTTCCTAATATCTGTGGTTTGTTATGTCGACTAGGGGGTGGATCTTTGCTATAAAAGATCTCAGTAGCCATTGTGTTGCCACTCTCAACGGTTCATTAGAAATAGTGAATTGTTGAAAGTCATTGCAAAGATCTTATTATTAAAGATGTCGTTTAAGTATAACTCTGATTGGTGTGTGAAGTTTTTAAGTATAACTCTGACTGGTGTGTGAAGTTTGTCTCTCCTCATTTGGTAATACAGAAATTAACCACCACATACTAACCTTGTGAAACTGACCTATTATAATCTCCTGTTCCTGGGAGTATCATCCTGCGTTGCAAACCAGCTGCACCTGCGTCCTTGTATGAATAAAGTCCCGCCCAGGAACAGGAAACTATAAAGATATGTGCTCATCACCCAATGCTTCGGAATTCAGACCGTCTACATTGCGCTGTGTAACTCTGTTATTCTCTCTGAGCTCAGAAATAAAGAATCTTGGTTTGACTTGGACTCCAGCAGATCCTTATTTTATAATATCCACCACAACTCTCCCATGGATTGCTGTTTCATCATTGTCTCAATGAAGAGTTCCTCGTTCCACTTTCCTGGGGTCATTTACAAGCAACCCACTGGTTGAATAAACTTTGTTTCCACGTCATTTCAACAAAACACCTTTTGTTTCATGGACTTGCAACCTAAATCCAATGACAGGTGACATTTTGTGTTGATTTCATGTAGAATTCACTTTAGTTGACGAACCAAAGAAATGTAAATAGAAACTAGATTATGAACTGACGTCTGTGCCCAGTGGGCTGGTTTGAATAAACAACAGGTGTTGGATCAATATCCACCTTTTGTAGCTAAGTTTCCATGTAATTTGCAACAGATGTTCATGTGAATATTCTAAAATCAGCATTAAACAATATATGCATTTTTCCACAAGAAATGTTTCCATCAGACAGACTTATTGCTGATCAAAGGCTTTACGAGACCAAAAAATACTTTTGCTGTTGAATTCCCATGTGCCGAATGGAAAAATACAAGTTAAATGGGTTTCCATCACATTTTCAACTCTACTGATGGTTTTAAAAACTGTTGCATTATATAGAAAACGTGCTCTTGTCCCGTGTACTGTAGCCAACAGCTCACATATACAGTGTTGGTAGGCTACCTACATGATGAGATTATTATGGATAAGAGCAATATTATTTTATTTGTCAAATGGCAACCAAGCATCAATCATCATGTCACCAGAAGAAGACCATCAAAATGTATTGGAAAGGAGCATCAAGCTCATCACGTGCAGTTTCACCACCCCGTGAAGTTCATAACTTATTTAGTCTGTAGCCTAATAAACTGCATGGTTTCCCAAGTCGTAGAGGGAGGACCACACAACATATCATCACGTGACTCCAAGTTAACTAAGATGTGATGGTTATTAAATAAATATTTGCTCATGGAGGAGTTTTCACCATTTCTCACTCATAAATGTTTACTGACACAAAATGATCCCACCATGTAAAACGAACAAACAAATTGTCTGTCTACATTTATAAAAGTGTACAGGCATAACCTGTTTCCATCAGCCCTGTCATTACTTTTGAAATGGTTGGATCAATATCCACCTTCATGATATGGATGAAGCCTGATTTGGAATGTCTGAGTAGTTCTATATGATGTCATAAAACACCCCTCTGATAATCAAGTGATATTTGGAATGTCTGAGTAGTTCTATATGATGTCATAATACACCCCTCTAATAATCAAGTGGTATTTGGAATGTCTGAGTAGTTCTATCTGATGTCATAATACACCCCTCTGATAATCAAGTGATATTTGGAATGTCTGAGTAGTTCTATATGATGTCATAATACACCCCTCTGATAGTGATACATTTGCTCCATTGTTTCCATGTCAGTTGGTTTCCCACTCTGATGATTTATATCTAACAGAGGGGCTTTAAAGGAATAGTATGGTGACATCTTAGCGGGGCTTTAAATAAATAGGATTATTCATTAATTTAATACTCCTATACCAACAATAGACTGCAGCTTTGACATCAAGAAGAGATTGGGCTGATGGGTGTTGGTGCTACTATACAGGTAAGGCTGTCCAATATGAATGTTCAATACACACAATAGGTTGATCAGTAGCCAGTTAGTTAGCTGCTACGTTTTTAGCAACACAACTCGCTATCAACAAAGTCAAAATGCCCTCCAGGCCTGGTGGTGGCAGCAGTGTACTACATTAACTGTTTACCAGAGCTTGCTGAGGGGGAAACAATTAGGCTGTATATAGCTTGATTTTGGCGCCAGCAGCATACCACCCTACTTCCCACAGCTGGCTTGCTTCTGAAGCTAAACAGGGTTGGTCCTGGTTGGTTATGCAAACATTTGTTTATTAGATTATGTTTATCATTAAGAATATTGTTTTATTTCTAAATGGTCACGCCTTGCTTTGGTCATGTGTTCTCTTATGGGTCAATCATTTTAATTGGAACATAGCAATTATGGTCTCTCCTCAATCACTTCCAGTGCCTTTGGAAAGTATTCAGATTGGGGACATTGCCTTGTGTCGGTTGCCATCTTTCAGATGGGACGTTAAACGGGTGTCATGACTCTCTGTGGTCACTAAAGATCCCATTGCACTTATCATAAGAGTAGGGGTGTTAACTCTGGTGTCCTCGATTAATTCCCAATCTGGCCCTCATACCATCATGGTCACCTAATCATCCCCAGTTTACAATTTGGCTCATGCATTCTCCCTCCTCTCCCCTGTAACTATTCCCCAGGTTGTTGCTGTAATTGAGAATGTGTTCTCAGTTGACTTACCTTGTTAAATAAATAATAACCATGTTTCCGTCCAAAGTTTATTCATTAGGATATATACAAATATGATGATGTCATAGTGAATTCATGACATGTGAATGAACAAGCCTTTTCATACTTTATAACATGGCTATATACAATGCCTTCAGAAAGTATTCAGACCCCTTGACTTTTTCCACATTTTGTTACGTTACAGCCTGTGTATTAAATACTTTTTTCCCTCTCATCAATCTACAGACAATATCCCATAATGACAAAACAAAACAGGTCTTTAGAAATTGTTGTTCATTTATTAAAAAATAAAAAACTGAAAAATAACATTTACATAAGTATTCAGACGCTTTACTCAGTACTTTGTCGAAGGACCTTTGGCAGCGATTACAGCATTGAGTCTTCTTGGGTATGACGCTACAAGCTTGGCACACCTGTATTTGGGGAGTTTCTCCCATTCTTTTCTGCAGATTCTCTCAAGCTCTGTCAGGTTGGATGGGGAGCGTCGCTGCACAGCTATTTTCAGGTCTCTCCAGAGATGTTAGATCGGGTTCAAGTCCGGGCTCTGGCTCGGCCACTCAAGGACATTCAGAGACCAGAGACTTGACCCGAAGCCACTACTGGTTTGTCTTGGGTGTGTGCTTAGGGTTGTTGTCCTGTTGGAAGGTGAACCTTCGCCCTCAGTTTGAGGTCCTGAGCGCTCTGGAGCAGGTTTTCATCAAGGATCTCTCTCTACTTTGCTCAGTTCATCTTTCCCTTGATCCTGACTAATCTCCTAGTCCCTGCTGCTGAAAAACATCCCCACAGCATGACGCTGCCACCACCATGCTTCACCCTAGGGATGGTGCCAGGTTTCCTCCAGACGTGACGCTTGGCATTCAGGCCAAAGAGTTCAATCTTGGTTTCATCAGACGAGAGAATCTGGTTTCTCATGGTCTGAAAGTCCTTTTGGTGCCTTTTGGCAAACTCCAAGTGGGCTGTCATGTGCATTTTACTGAGGAGTGGCTTCCGTCAGGCCACTCTACCATAAAGGCTTGATTGGTGGAGAGGTGGAGAGATGGTTGTCCTTCTGGAAGGTTCTCCCATTTCCACAGAGGAACTCTAGAGCTCTGTCAGAGTGACCATCGGATTCTTGGTCACCTCCCTGACCAAGGCCCATCTCCCCCGACTGCTCAGTTTGGCTGTGCCGCAAGCTCTAGGAAGAGTCTTGGTGGTTCCAAACTTCTTCCATTTTAGAATGATGGAGGCCACTCTGTTCTTTGGGACCTCCAATGCTGCAGAAATGTGTTGGTACCCTTCCCAAGATCTGTGCCTCGACCCAATCCTGTCTCGACCCAATTCCTTCTACCTCATGGCTTGGTTTTTACCCTGACAGTCTCATAATAAAGGGTCTGAATACTTACTGTTATGTAAAGAAGGTATATTTTTTATCTTTAATAAATGTTTCTATAAACCTGTTTTTGCTTTGTCATTTAAATGTTTTATATTTAACTAGGCAAGTCAGTTAAGAACAAATTCTTATTTACAATGACGGCCTACCGCTGAACAGTGCCTTGTTCAGGGGCAGAACAACAGATGTTTACCTTGTCAGCCCTGGGATTCGATCCATCAACCTTTTGGTTACTAGCTCAATGCTCTAACCAATAGGCTACCTGCCACCCCAAATGATGGGCTATTGTGTGTAGTTTGCTGAATATATAAATATATTTTAAAAATCAATTTTAAAATAAGGCTGTAACTTAATAAAATGTGGAAAAAGTCATGGTGTCTGAATACTTTCTGAAGGCACTGTACAAACATCACATTGAATATTCACCTCACTTTTGAAAAGCTCCATGAGAAAGAAAGGATTCCCAGATGATCTTTTAGATGTTCTGTCTTCAGGATGTTCTGGGTTGATGTCTGTTGGAGAGGGGAGGGGCAGTTGAGTGAGCTGGGGCCTTTTATTGCCCTTCCTCTGGGAGCCTGTCAGCTGTGACATGATGAGAGAGAGTGAGAGAGGACCTACCTGTAAGATATATTGTGTTATAAATGTACTTCTATTTGAAGAGGTTTTTGACCATTCAGGAATCTAATCTCAAACACTCATGAAAACATGAAAAAAATATTGTCCACACGAAAGATAGAATTTGGTAATAAAAAAGATTTTTGACAAGTTATATGCATGAAAATAAATATGTTTAAAAAATGTGACATTTTGGAGAGGTTTTTGCAGACTATATGGGAGGCCTAAGCCTTGTTATGGATACATGTCTATAAACATAGACTGGTATTAGATATCAGCTCCATTTTTATTGAACATGTTGACAAGATGTTGGGGAATCACTGGAGGGGAATATTGACCAACTGAGCATCTCAGTGTACAGCTCAATAAACACAATAGGCATTTTGTTTCATTTCAGTCTTCTGTTATGTATTTAAAGTGTCATATTGGGATGCAAACTCAAATATGAATACATTTAAACTATATCTGACATGGTACTGGTGTCTTCTTTTTTAAAGCCCATAACCATGTGTGTGAAGTGTAAACAACAAAGGGCACCCCCCCATAAAAAGATCCCGCAACAGAAAGCTGCACAATATGTTGAGTAAAGTATTTTGCTTACCATGACTATATCAAACCCTACTCCATGTGTTGCCACTATCATGTATCCTACCATGACTATATCAACCCTACTCCATGTGTTGCCACTATCATGTATCCTACCATGACAATATCAAACCCTACTTCATGTGTTTCCACTATCATGTATCCTACCATGACTATATCAAACCCTACTCCATGTGTTGCCACTATCATGTATCCTACCATGACTATATCAAACCCTACTCCATGTGTTGCCACTATCATGTATCCTACCATTACTATATCCAACCCAACTCCATGTGTTGCCACTATCATGTATCCTACCACGACTATATCCAACCCAGCTCCATGTGTTGCCACTATCATGTATCCTACCATGACTATATCAAACCCTACTCCATGTGTTGCCACTATCATGTATCCTACCATGACTATATCAAACCCAGCTCCATGTGTTGCCACTATCATGTATCCTACCACGACTATATCCAACCCTACTCCATGTGTTGCCACTATCATGTATCCTACCATGACTATATCAAACCCTACTCCATGTGTTGCCACTATCATGTATCCTACCATGACTATATCAACCCTACTTCATGTGTTGCCACTATCATGTATCCTACCATTACTATATCAACCCAACTCCATGTGTTGCCACTATCATGTATCCTACTTGGCTGAAGCTTTGATCCAGTGGAAGAAGTATTGAGGAGCAGGGAGGTTAAAGGTCACTTCAGGATACAGCTGTTACTCTACACTATCCCTAGATAATCCAGTAATAAGAGAACATTTCTACATTATTTAGGGCTCTATAACATCTCTATCTATATATAACATCTCTATCAAATCCTTTTTTTTGTTTTTTACCCTAATTCCATTTTCTCCGTTTAGGTTTTTCCAGGTTTCTGATTTGTCCCTGTTTTTCTGTTTTTTCTCTAAATCACACTGTTAATAGAAAAACATCAACTTTTGATGTTCTAAGTCCACAACAATACTCAAACTACATCAGGAGACCACTTTTGAAATAAAATTCATTTTTGTTTGTAGATACCCTTTAATTCAAGTGGCACCAGCAAGAGCCTTGCTTGGTTGGTGGTGTCTCTGTAGCACACATGTGATTGCAGTGTTTGCTGAACAAATCACAACTGGATTAATGCAAATAATCATGATATCATTCTGCCAGGTAGGCATAGACTACTTTGTAGTTAACATTTAATTGACAAGGTTTTTGGGAAAGCTTTTCCATCAACCAGAAGATGGTTGTCATTAGCATCATCGCTAACAGCTACACATAGTGGTAGACAAATGCACTCAGACAGGGGCATTTCCTGGCTGTTTCCTCTTCAGAAACTTGAGGGAAAATTCAAATCACTTAGGCAAATTTAACGACGATTTGCAGACAGTGAATATAGAATAACTATGAGAAAAAATGAATACAGATTATACCACCACCCAAAAGGGCACTTCAGAGACTGTGAGGGCAAAGGGGCATGTGCTCTACAAAGGTAGAGCCCTATCTGTCCACATCCTATCTGTCCTTAAACAAAGCGGGCACTGCATCATGTGGAAACAGCAACACTCACCTAAATAGCCGATATGCCACTGGGTGAGAGAAGTTAGCATCGTATCATTAGCATTGTCTCTAAAGGAATATTTCACATCAAATATAAGCTACTTAAAGTTCATGAGAGAACACACATTCTGCTCGAACACTTTTTTTATAAAAATATAATTGTGCTTTTGGTCATTAAGCCACATTAAATCAAACTGTATAAAGCTGTATGTTTTCTATTTCAACACCTGCCTCTACACTGTGCCTCAGTACATTGACTCGATACATGGACCCCCTGTATATTAACTCTGTATTGTTTTCAACACCTGCCTCTACACTGTGCCTCAGTACATTGACTCGATACATGGACCCCCTGTATATTAACTCTGTATTGTTTTCAACACCTGCCTCTACACTGCCTCAGTACATTGACTCGATACATGGACCCCCTGTATATTAACTCTGTATTGTTTTCAACACCTGCCTCTACACTGTGCCTCAGTACATTGACTCGATACATGGACCCCCTGTATATTAACTCTGTATTGTTTTCAACACCTGCCTCCACACTGTGCCTCAGTACATTGACTCGATACATGGACCCTCTGTATATTAACTCTGTATTGTTTTCAACACCTGCCTCTACACTGTGCCTCAGTACATTGACTCGATACATGGACCTCTGTATATTAACTCTGTATTGTTTTCAACACCTGCCTCTACACTGTGCCTCAGTACATTGACTCGATACATGGACCTCTGTATATTAACTCTGTATTGTTTTCAACACCTGCCTCTACACTGTGCCTCAGTACATTGATACATGGACCCTCTGTATATTAACTCTGTATTGTTTTCAACACCTGCCTCTACACTGTGACTCAGTACATTGATACATGGACCCCCTGTATATTAGCTCTGTATTGTTTTCAACACCTGCCTCTACACTGTGCCTCAGTACATTGATACATGGACCCCCTGTATATTAGCTCTGTATTGTTTTCAACACCTGCCTCCACACTGTGCCTCAGTACATTGACTCGATACATGGACCCCCTGTATATTAACTCTGTATTGTTTTCAACACCTGCCTCTACACTGTGCCTCAGTACATTGACTCGATACATGGACCCCCTGTATATTAACTCTGTATTGTTTTCAACACCTGCCTCTACACTGTGCCTCAGTACATTGACTCGATACATGGACCTCTGTATATTAACTCTGTATTGTTTTCAACACCTGCCTCCACACTGTGCCTCAGTACATTGACTCGATACATGGACCTCTGTATATTAACTCTGTATTGTTTTCAACACCTGCCTCTACACTGTGCCTCAGTACATTGACTCGATACATGGACCTCTGTATATTAACTCTGTATTGTTTTCAACACCTGCCTCTACACTGTGCCTCAGTACATTGATACATGGACCCTCTGTATATTAGCTCTGTATTGTTTTCAACACCTGCCTCCACACTGTGCCTCAGTACATTGACTCGATACATGGACCCCCTGTATATTAACTCTGTATTGTTTTCAACACCTGCCTCTACACTGTGCCTCAGTACATTGACTCGATACATGGACCTCTGTATATTAACTCTGTATTGTTTTCAACACCTGCCTCTACACTGTGCCTCAGTACATTGACTCGATACATGTACCCCCTGTATATTAACTCTGTATTGTTTTCAACACCTGCCTCTACACTGTGCCTCAGTACATTGACTCGATACATGGACCCCCTGTATATTAACTCTGTATTGTTTTCAACACCTGCCTCTACACTGTGACTCAGTACATTGATACATGGACCCCCTGTATATTAACTCTGTATTGTTTTCAACACCTGCCTCTACACTGTGCCTCAGTACATTGATACATGGACCCTCTGTATATTAACTCTGTATTGTTTTCAACACCTGCCTCTACACTGTGACTCAGTACATCGATACATGGACCCCCTGTATATTAACTCTGTATTGTTTTCAACACCTGCCTCTACACTGTGCCTCAGTACATTGACTCTGTACATGGACCCTCTGTATATTAACTCTGTATTGTTTTCAACACCTGCCTCTACACTGTGCCTCAGTACATTGACTCGATACATGGACCCCCTGTATATTAACTCTGTATTGTTTTCAACACCTGCCTCTACACTGCCTCAGTACATTGACTCGATACATGGACCCCCTGTATATTAACTCTGTATTGTTTTCAACACCTGCCTCTACACTGTGCCTCAGTACATTGACTCGATACATGGACCCCCTGTATATTAACTCTGTATTGTTTTCAACACCTGCCTCTACACTGTGCCTCAGTACATTGACTCGATACATGGACCCCCTGTATATTAACTCTGTATTGTTTTCAACACCTGCCTCTACACTGTGCCTCAGTACATTGACTCGATACATGGACCCCCTGTATATTAACTCTGTATTGTTTTCAACACCTGCCTCTACACTGTGCCTCAGTACATTGACTCGATACATGGACCCCCTGTATATTAACTCTGTATTGGTTTTTTTATTGTGTTACTTTTTTTTCCTTTAGTTTATTCAGGAAATATTTTCTTGACTCATTTTTCTTAAAACTGTGTTTTTGGTTAAGGGCTTGTCAGGGAGCATTTCACAATAAGGTCTACACTTGTTGTATTCAGAATTTCACGTTAAGGTCTACACTTGTTGTATTCAGAATTTCACGTTAAGGTCTACACTTGTTGTATTCAGAATTTCACGGTAAGGTCTACACTTGTTGTATTCAGAATTTCACGTTAAGGTCTACACTTGTTGTATTCAGAATTTCACAGGAAGGTCTACGCTTGTTGTATTAATGTGACAAATAACATTTGATTTGAACTACATATGGAGTATGTCAGTTTCAATATTACGTCTTTTGATTAAATTATATTTTTCAAACTCAGGCTGTGTGTGTGTGTGTGTGTGTGTTTATCTCCGCCATTCCTTGATCATTCCTTGTGGTCCTGTAGCTCAGTTGGTAAAGTATAGTGCTTGTAAAACCAGGGTAGTGGGTTTGATTCCTGGGACCACACATATGTAAAGTGTTTGCACACATGACTGCAAATATGTACACAGATTACACCAAACATTTGGAACACCTTCCTAATATGGAGTTTGACCCTCCCCTTTCTCCCTCAGAACAGCTTCAATTCGTTGGGGCATGGACTCTACAAGGTGTCGAAAGCTTTCCACAGGGATGCTGGCCCATGTTGACTCTAATTCCTCCCACAATTGTGTCAAGTTGGCTGGATGTCCTTTGGGTGCAGTGGAGGCTCCTCAGAGGAGGAAGGGGAGGACCCTCCTCCTCAGTGATTTTCATAAAAATAAAAATGGTAAACATATAAAAAGTGATCATTTTTTAGATAAAACTATACTAAAGATAATCACGTCACCAAATAATAATTTAAATTTGAGTATCATGTAGTGGTCTAAACCTATCGCTGTTATATTGAACTGGGTGAATGGAATATGAATGACAGTCATCCAATATGGTGTAGTAAAAATAAGGCCATGCTCATGAAAAACAAAATGGTCCTCCCTCATCTTAAACGGCACTGTTAGGGTGGTGGACCATTCTTGGTACACCTGGGAAACTGTTGAGCTGAAAAACCCAGCAGCGTTGCAGTTCTTGACACAAACCGGGGCGCCTGGCACCTACTACCATACCCTGTTCAAAGTAACTTAAATATTTTGTCTTCCCAATTCACCCTCTGAATGGCACACATACACAATCCATGCCTCAATTGTCTCGCGGCTTAAAAATCCTTATTTAACCTGTCTCTCCCCCTTCATCTACACTGATTGAATTGGATTTAACTAATGACATCAATAAGGGATCATAGCATTCACCTGGATTCACCTAGTCAGTCTAAGTCATGGAAGGAGCAGGTGTTCTTAATGTTTTTTATACTCAGTGTATAGCACTACAGATAATCAAGTGCTATTTGCATGTGATGCATTTTCTCTGTTGTTTACATGATGATTTGTATCTTATAGAGCGTGGCTTTAAGGGAATAGTATGGTCACATCTAGATAAAAACGAATGTGATAAATGAACAGAGTATTAACACAAATGTGTATTAAAACACGAAAAACACTGTAATAACACACTACCTATTCATAGATGTATTTATTCATCATCTACATATTCATATTAAGCTTCTACGTCTGTGTACAGGAACGTATTATTTGTGAGACGTAAGAGAAAATATATCAGCTTATTGATAAATTATTATGACGTTCTTTCCAATACAAAAGTGTAGTAACTATTGTTTCCAAACTGCGTTACCCACTCCAGTCAGCAGATGGGGATGTGCGTCTTTCATGTGATGCTTCTTGTGTGACGTATAATTTACTGGACGGGACACGCTTCTTCAGGAACAACAACACGGCTACTCTTTCAACCACCTCGGTAGCTTGCTAGCCAACATAAAACTGAAAGATTGAAGCGTTACACCGTGTTAATGTACATTAGCTAATCTCAGTGTTTTAAACACATTTCTGTTGACTTATCAACTGATGCCCTTTAACCTAATTTGCTTTTTCAATTTGCAAACTTGTTTAAGATTGATACTGAGCCTAGCGTTAGGCTAGTCGCTAATGCTAACTAACTAGCTAACATCCCTGACCATGAGCTCACTAAACTACTCCTCCCCTGCTAAAGAAGAGGGGGTCTGCTGTATGGAGAAAGAAGCTCTGGGACTGAACAATGTCGTGGAAGATGAGGGTGTTACAGTGAAAGAAGAGGAGGCTGTTATAGTGAAAGAAGAGGAGGCTGTTATAGTGAAAGAAGAGGAGGCTGTTACAGTGAAAGAAGAGATAGCATCCTCTTCCTCTCTAAAAGTTTCTATCTCAATAAAGGTGAAGGAGGAAGACGTTTTGGGAGTGAAAGAGGAGGAGACAGAATATCAGATTAACACCAGTGAGTACTGTCTTAAACAGGGGCACAAACTGTTGTTGAACTAATGTGTGGTTTTAAAGGGGCATTCTACTGAAGTTCTACACTTGAATATGTTGTTCTGTACTGTAGGAATTGTTTCAGGGGCCATCTGCTGTTGGTACATATATTTTTGGGACTTTTAAATGAGATTAATCGAATTCTCCATGTGGTCGACATTAAAGTGCACCTCATCTAATATAGCAGGCTTTTCAAATTCAATATTGTTGCATATTTTGTACATTAAATATCAAAGGGACACAAAAGGCACCCATTTCGTGAAACTACCCTTTCACATTTGCAACACAAACATTATTTTATAAAATCATGATGAAGTGGCCATTTTAGGCCCTTTTTAGACATATTCATGCCTCTTGTAAGACCCTATGATTGCAATAGAAGATCATAAGTTTACAATCGGTTTGATGTTCTCGTTAACACAGGAGAGAGACATGACTATCGTGGATCCTCTGGGGAGCATCAACAACATCCTGATGCTGACGAGGCAGAGAAGAGTCTCTCCAGATCAGAACACCAGATGGTACAGCTTGGTCTGGTCTAGCATACAGCTTGCTCTATCAGGGTCTGGGCTGGGTTTCTGTAAAGCACTTCATGTCAACAGTGACATCAGCATCCATAATGATATGTGTCTGTGTCCCCTCTTTATGGTTACCAGGACAACGCTAGCCCTTCCTCCCTCCTGGAGTCCCCGTTTCGTGCCTCTCCCGGTAGCACCTTACTGCTGGGTATGAAGAGGTTGTCTGTGCTGCTGGTGGACTGCAGGAAAACAACAGGGCTGAGTGGAACTGTGAGAGGAGGAGAAGAGAAGAAAGGATCAGATATGACACATAAAAGTAAGTGCTGTAGTTTAGTTTGAACAAATACAATAGATCTGCCCACTGGTATCTGTTACCAGGACAACCAGCAGAGTTCTGTTAGTTGACAGGAAGATAGACTGGTGGATATGGATGTTATGAATATCATAACACTGAAAAAGGATTCTGCCAATGAAAAGAGAGAAACCAATAGACCATATAAAACCTTGATGAAAGTTAGATTTAGAGAGAAAGTTTCAAGATGATCTGATGTAAGGTGCATGTTTTCCAGAAACTTTCCCTAAATACATTATGGATGTTACATTGCCTGTCCCAGTCAATCCCCTATCTTTACAAGACTCTAGAAGAGGCAGACAAAACTCCATACACTTCAATGTGGTCTGTATTGCTTCATTAACATCTGATCTACAGAACGTGTTAAACATGCAAATGTACAGTTGTAGTCGGAAGTTTACATACACCTTAGCCAAATACATTTAAACTCAGTTTTTCACATTTCCTGACATTTAATCCCAGTAAATATTTAATCCCTGTCTTAGGTTAGTTAGGATCACCACTTTATTTTAAGAATTTGAAATGTCAGAATAATAGTAGAGATTTATTTCAGCTTTTATTTCTTTCATCACATTCCCAGTGGGTCAGAAGTTTACATACACTCAATTTGTATTTGGTAGCATTGCCTTTAAATTGTTTAACCTTTGTCAAACGTTTCGGGTAGCAATTGTTTAACCTTTGTCAAACGTTTCGGGTAGCCCCTTCCACAAGCTTCCCACAATAAGTTGGGTGAATTTTGGCCCATTCCTGCTGACAGAGCTGGTGTAACTGAGTCAAGTTTGTAGGCCTCCTTGCTCACACATGCTTTTTCAGTTCTGCCTACACATTTTCTATAGGATTGAGGTCAGGGCTTTGTGATGGCCACTCCAATACCTTGACTTTGTTGTCCTTAAGCCATTTTGACACAACTTTGGAAGTATGCTTGGGGTCATTGTCCATTTGGAAGACCCATTTGCGACCAAGCTTTAACTTCCTGACTGATGTCTTGAGATGTTGCTTCAATATATCCACATAATTTTCCTCCCTCATGATGCCATCTATTATGTGAAGTGCACCAGTCCCTCCTGCAGCAAAGCACCCCCACAGCATGATGCTACCACCCCCATGCTTCAGGGTTGGGATAGTGTTCTTCGGCTTGCAGGCATCCCCCTTTTTCCTCCAAACATAACGATGGTCATTGTGGCCAAACAGTTCTATTTTTGTTTCATCAGACCAGAGGACATTTCTCCAAAAAGTACGATTTTTGTCCCCATGTGCAGTTGCAAACCGGAGTCTGGATTTTTTATGGCGGTTTTGGAGCAGTGGTTTCTTCCTTGCTCAGCGGCCTTTCAGGTTATGTCGATATAGGACTTGTTTTACTGTGGATATAGATACTTTTGTACCTGTTTCCTCCCGCATCTTCACACGGTCCTTTGCTGTTCTGGGATTGATTTGCACTTTTCGCACCAAAGTACATTCATCTCTAGGAGACAGAACGCATCTCCTTCCTGAGCGGTATGACGGCAGCGTGGTCCCATGGTGTTTATACTTGCGTACTATTGTTTGTACAGATGAATGTGGTACCTTCGCGCGTTTGGAAGTTGAACCAGAGTTGTGGAGGTCTAAAAAAAAAAATCTGATGTCTTGGCTGATTTCTTTAGATTTTCCCATGATGTCAAGCAAAGAGGCACTGAGTTTGAAGGTAGGCCTTTGAAATACATCCACGGGTACAACTCCAATTGACTCAAATTATGTCAATTAGCCTATCAGAAGCTTCTAAAGCCATAACATAATCATTTTCTGGAATTTTTCAAGCTGTTTAAAGGCACAGTCAACTTAGTGTATGTAAACTCCTGACCCACTGGAGTTGTGATACAGTGAATTATAAGTGAAATAAGACATTTGTGGAGTGGTTGAAAAACGAGTTTTAATGACTCCAACACCAGTGTATGTAAACTTCAGACATCAACTGTATGTATATATTTTTAAACAAGCTTTGTAAGCCTTTTCTAAAAGCTGTGAAATTAATTAAATGAAGAAAAACATTTGTGAGACTTGTGCTCCGTCGACAACATTAATTACATTTTCTACTTTAACTGGTCAAATAAACTCCAACATATAGACTTTAAAGAACATTGTTTCATTTGGAAATGACTCACTTTTTTTGTTAATGTAACTGAAATCAGTGTGCTGCTTACAGTTTAGCTTCCTCCTCTGTCCCCATACTTGGCTCAAACTAGTGATCCTCTGCTTCTCAACACATGTGACCGCTCTACTTGACAATGAACCGATTGAGCTATACAAAAGGTACCAGTTGGATAGCTCCATCTGTGACGTTTCAAGCTAGCTGTGGAGTGAGTTTACGGCACGTTCTCACCTCCGTTACACATGTTCAGGTTGACTTTCCCACGGAATCGACCACATACACTACCAGTCAAAAGTCAGGACACAACTACTCATTCAAGGGTTTTTCTTTATTTTTACTATTTTCTACATTGTAGAATACTAGTGAAGACATCAAAACTATGAAATAACACTTATGGAATCATATAGTAACCAAAAAAGTGTAAAACAATATGCCACACCTGTCAGGTAAATGGATTATCTTTGCAAAGGAGACATTTTAACTAACAGGGATATAAACAAATTTGTGCACCAAATTTGAGAGAAATAAGCTTTTGTGCGTATGGAAAAAATCTGCGATATTTCAGCTCATGAAACATGGGACCAACACTTTACATATTTATATTTTTTGGAACATCTACCCCAAATATTTCATTATTTTTTACTTTACCCAAAATATCATGACATTAACCTCTCTAGGGTACGTGAGACGTTAGCGTCCCACCTCTGAAAGTGCAGGGCGCCAAATTCAAAACAACAGATATCCCATAATTAAAATTCCTCAAACATACATGTATTTTAGACCATTTTAAAGATACACTTGTTATAAATCCAGCCACAGTGTCCGATTTCAAAAAGGCTTTACGACGAAAGCAAACCAAACGATTGTTAGGTGAGTGCCTATTCACAGAATAACATAGCCATTTTTCCAGCCAAAGAGAGGATTCACAAAAAGCAGAAATATAGATCAGACGAATCACTAACCTTTGATGATCTTCATCAGATGACACTCATAGGACTTCATGTTACACAATACATGCATGTTTTGTTCGGTAAAGTTCATATTTATATCCAAAAATCTTAGTTTACATTGGCGCCTTACGTTCAGAAGTCACAAAACATCCTTTGATTTTGCAGAGAGCCACGTCAATTTACAGGAATAGTCATAATAAACATTGCTAAAAGATACAACTGTTATGCATGGGATTTTAGATGCACTTCTCCTTAATGCAACCGCTGTGTCAGATTTCAAAAAAGCTTTACGAAAAAAGCAAACCATGCAATAATCTGAGTCGGCGCTCAGAACCCAATCAAGACACAAATATAGCTTCCATATTATGCAGTCAACAGAAGTCAGAAGTAACAATATAAACATTCACTTACCTTTTGGTGATCTTCATCAGAATGCACTCCCAGGAATCCCAGTTCCACAATAAATGTTCGTTTTGTTCGATAATGTCCATTTATGTCCAAATTCCTCCTTGTTGTTCTAGCGTTCAGTACACTTTCCAAACTCACGACGCGCGGGCTGGTCCAGCGGAAAGTCCGGATGAAAAGTTAAAAGAGTTATATTATAGTCCGTAAAAACATGAGAAACGAGTATTGAATCAATCTTTAGGATGTTTTTAACATAATTCTTCAATAACGTTCCAACCGGAGTATTCCTGTGTCTTCAGAATTGCGATGGAACACAGCTCGCTCTCACGTGAACGCGCATGGTCAGAGCATGGTCACTTCATGGCAGACCTGACTCATTCCTCTCTCCGTCGGCTCCACTAAACAGTAGAGGCATCAGACAAGGTTCTAACGACTGTTGACATCTAGTGGAAGCCTTAGGAAGTACAACATTACCAATATCCCACTGTATCTTCAATAGGAGCTGAGTTGAAAATCGACCAACCTCAGATTTACCACTTCCTGGTTGGATTTTTTCTCCGGTTTTTGCCTGCCTGATGAGTTCTGTTATACTCACAGACCTCATTCAAACAGTTTTAGAAACTTCAGAGTGATTTCTATACAAATCGACTAATAATATGCTTATTCTAGCTTTTATGGCTTTGTAGCAGGCCGTTTACTCTGGGCATGCTTTTCATCCGGATGTGAAAATACTGCCCCCTACCTCAAAGAAGTTAATGATAGTCAAAATGTGTGAGCGTCTAAATAAAGAAATGCCATTGCGTCGACCCTATCAACGATGGGGAGAAGTTACTGAGGTGCTCTGTCTCCAATGTAAACAAACTAACTTTTAGTCATCCACACAAAATTACTTTTTTAAACTTATTTTATGTTTAAGGAAGTGTGTAGGTCGCATTCTGTATCATACAGCTATGAAGGTTCTATATTTACAACCACCTGCTTGATAGGAATCCAGCGACGTCTGTGTCTCGAGTGTCATAGAACTGACTAGTGTTTTGTGTTCTGACTTATAAAACAGAAATAAAAATAAGTAATGTAAACATATCAGTAATTACCAGGATGCTCTACAACATTTGTTTTAAAATCACACAAAAAAATGTACATTATGAAATGTTTGAAAGCTGGCCTCAGGTTATTGAGGGATCTGATTTGGTTTAAACCTCATAGCAAGGCAGTTTTATCATGTGGAGATTTCATTCTGCTCTGTCTTAAAATAAACACCGTCTTTGGCAGGAGGAAAACCAAACTTGGACGAACCAAAGACGTCCAAACCAGCAAGTCGACTCCTCCGCTCCCAGATTGGAACGAGTTTTACCAAGTTAGGAAGCCTGAAAATACATGAGGGAATACACACAGGGCAGAAGCCTTTCCATTGCTCCCAGTGTGGGAAGAGTTTTAAGCGGTTAGACACCCTCAAAACTCATGAGCGTATACACACAAGGGAGAAGCCTTTCCATTGCTCCCAGTGTGGGATGAGTTTTAAGCGGTTAGACACCCTCAAAGCTCATGAGCGTATACACACAGGGGAGAAGCCTTACAAATGCTCAGAATGTGGGAAGAAGTATAACTCATTTCACTCACTTAAAAGTCATGGGAGGATTCACACAGGGGAGAAGCCTTACCTCTGCTCCCAGTGTGGCAAGTGTTTTAACTGGTTAGGGGCCCTGAAACAACATGAGAGAATACACACAGGGGAGAAGCCTTACCACTGCTCCCAATGTGGAAAGAGTTTTGGTAACTTTGGAAACATGAAAGCTCATGAGCAAATACACACAGGGGAGAAGCCTTACCACTGCTCCCAGTGTGGCAAGAGTTTTACCCTGTCAGGGGCCCTGAAACGACACGAGAGAATACACACAGGAGAGAAGCCTTACCACTGCCCCGAATGTGGAAAGAGCTTTAGTCACTTTAGAAACATGAAAGCTCACAAGAGAATACACACAGGGGAGAAGCCTTACCACTGCTCCCAGTGTGGCACGTGTTTTAACCGGTTATGGGGCCTGAAAAGACATGAGAGAATACACACAGGGGAGAAGCCTTACCACTGCTCCCAATGTGGCAGGTGTTTTAGCCTGTTAGGGGCCCTGAAACGACATGAGAGAATACACCCAGGAGAGAAGCCATGAGACTGCACACAGGAGAGAATCCTTACAAATGCTCAGACTGTGGGAAGACATATTACTCATCAGTCACGAATAATTACTTCTGGTGTGAATATTGATATTTTACATCAAATTGACTTAAAATTCATCGGAGAACATACACAGTGCTCCAATTGTCTTATATTGTTGACTGAGAATGTGTTTAACTGTCTTTACCATATGAAAATGGTACAAAGTATACTCAAACATATATTTTTATGTTATTATTAGAAAACATGAAGTGAATATAGAGTAAATCAGATTCCATGTGTTTAAATGGTCCTTTTTTAAACTCTGTGTTTGTGTTTATCTGGGTGTCTTTCCTCCAGCACTACAGATAATCAAGTGATATTTGGATGTGATGCATTTGTTCCATTGTTTACATTTGCAATGTTGGCCCACTGATGATTTAATGAAATGAAAATGTTCACAGACTCTGTAATGCAAAATGTTAATTGTATGTGTCCACATATCTGAGTATGTGACTTGTGGCGGATGAATCAGAATTAGTTGGGTAACATAGATAATTAAGATGTCTTATCTGCATAATATGCTGATGTGATATACTTGTTATTAGAATGTATCCCTTCGGACTCTGGTGTTGGCAGTTGCACTTCTTCCCTCAGCTGGGGCTCAGTCACCTGGGGCCCAGAGAGGGGAGAGGTCAGGCTTGTCTTTTACATATCCCTGGTGCTATGCAGACTATCAGGAAGGGAAGAGGACAGGAGGGAACATTGTCTTCATATGTGAATGTATCTGTTAAACTATGTAAAGGGATGGTGTGATTAATGGGGAACCAATTACTGGTTTCCACAATGTCTGTGTGCAAGTCACTCCCTCCTTTGGCATTGGGGGGAGGTGTATGGCAGTGTCTGGAACCATTGTATGTCCTCTCTGATGTTGCACTTATCCTGGGATAGTGTATGACCTAGAGGCTCACTCCCCTCAGTGAGCTTGTCCAGGAGTGGGGTCAAGAAGGGGTTTTACTTGAGATGGGAGTATCTAGAGTTGACAATTGAGTTATGCCATTGGATGAGTTGGTGTTTTTGTGCTATGAAGTACCAGGAAAGAGATTAGAACCTCGTCTTAGGGACCAAACTGAATGATAAATTATAGCGAACGCTATCTGGCTACAGGATACTCCTTTCTCATTATAAAGTCTCACTTTGTAAACGGTTCCTAATATCTGTGGTTTATGTCGACTAGGGGGTGGATCTTTGCTATAAAAGATCTCAGTAGCCATTGTGTTGCCACTCTCAACGGTTCATTAGAAATAGTGAATTGTTGAAAGTCATTGCAAAGATCTTATTATTAAAGATGTAGTTTAAGTATAACTCTGATTGGTGTGTGAACTTTGTCTCTCCTCATTTGGTAATACAGAAATTAACCACCACAGACTAACCTTGTGAAACTGACCTATTATAATCTCCTGTTCCTGGGAGTATCATCCTGCGTTGCAAACCAGCTGCACCTGCGTCCTTGTATGAATAAAGTCCCTCCCAGGAACAGGAAACTATAAAGATATGTGCTCATCACCCAATGCTTCAGGAATTCAGACTGTCTACACTGCGCTGTGTAACTGTTATTCTCTCTGAGCTCAGAAATAAAGAATCTTGGTTTGACTTGGACACCAGCAGATCCTTATTTTATAATATCCACCTCAACTCTCCCACGGATTGCTGTTTATCATTGTCTCAATGACGAGTTCTTTGTTTTCTTTTGCTGGGGTCATTTACAAACCTCCCACTGGTTGAATAAACTTTGTTTCCACGTCATTTCAACAAAACAAATCCATGTGATGATGTTTGATTAATGTGGAAAACTGATTGGATTTTGAAAAAGCCATGAACATCAGGTATTTTAAATTTTTCACGAACTGGCAACCTAAATCCAATGGCAGGTGACATTTTGTGTTGATTTCATGTTGAATTCACTTTAGTTGACGAATCAAAGAAATGTAAATAGAAACTAGATGTTGAACTGACGTCTGTGCCCAGTGGGCTGGTTTGAATACGTGGCAGGTGTTGGATCAATATCCACTTTCGTTGCTAAATCCATGCAATTTGCGCCAGATTTCCATGTGAATATTCTCAAATCTGCAGAAAACGGTATACACATTTTCCCATCAGAAATGTTTGCATCAAACAGACTTATTGCGGATAAAAGGCTTTGCGTTATGACGTAGTGCACAAGAAGAAAAACGTTTGCTGTTAAATTCCCATGTACCGAATGAAAAATACAAGTTAAATTGGTTTCCATCACATTTTCAACTCCCCTGATGGTTTTAAAACTTGTGTAAAATAGAAAACGTGCTCTTGTCCCGTGCACTGTAGTCAGCAGCTCACATATACAGTGCTGGTAGGCTACCTACATGATGAGATTATTATGGATGAGAGAGATATTATTTTATTTGTCAAATGGCAGCCAAGCATCAATCATCATGTCACCAGAATAAGACCCTCAAAATGTATTGGAAAGGAGCATCAAGCTCATCACATGCAGTTTCACCACCCTGTGAAGTTCATAACTTATTTTGTCTGTAGCCTAATAAACTGCATGGTTTCCCAAGTCGTAGAAGGAGGACCACACAACATATCATCACGTGACTCCAAGTTAAAACAGATGTGATGCTTAGTATATAAATATTTGTGGATAAATGAGTTTCCACCGCCATTTCTTGGTCATACATTTTTACTGACACAAAAAGACCCCACCATGTCAAACAAACTAACAAATTGTCTATCTGCATTAATAAAAGTGTACAGGTATATCCTGTTTCCGTCAGCCCGGTCATTACTTTTGAAATGGTTGGATCAATGTCCACCTTCATGATATGGATGAAGCCTGATTTGGAAAGTCTGAGTAGTTCTATCTGATGTCATAATACACTCTGATAGTGATCCATTTGCTCCATTGTTTCCATGTCAGTTGGTTTCCCACTCTGATGATTTATATCTGACAGAGGGGCTTTAAAGGAATAGTATGGTGACATCTTAATGTGGCTTGAAATAAATAGTATGGTCACATTTACAGGTTGTGGCTCAGTATTCTTAGTATGATGTGAAAAAAGAACAATCAACTATTTATTGATAATGTATATTCCTATTCAGCTTCTACATCTGCATAGAGGCAAACAGTATCTTAAAGTTGATTAAATATATATATATAAATTGTACACTTCTATTTTCACAATTTGAATTATTATTCATCAAAAACTATACCAACAATACACTGCAGCTTTGACGTCAAGAAGAGATTGGGCTGATGGGTGTTGGTGCTACTATACAGGTAAGGCTGTCCAATATGAATGTTCAATACACACAATAGGTTGATCAGTAGCCAGTTAGCTAGCTGCTACAGTCCAATATGAATGTTCAATACACACAATAGGTTGATCGGTAGCCAGATAGCTAGCTGCTTCAGTCCAATATGAATGTTCAATACACACAATAGGTTGATCGGTAGCCAGATAGCTAGCTGCTTCAGTCCAATATGAATGTTCAATACACACAATAGGTTGATCAGTAGCCAGTTAGCTAGCTGCTACAGTCCAATATGAATGTTCAATACACACAATAGGTTGACTGTTGACCAATATGAATGTTCATAATGAGGGAAAAATAAAGGTGGGCTCTCCTGTCAACATGGGGCTCCTGCTGCAGGTAGTCTAGCGGTTACTAGTGTTGGGCCAGTAACCGAAAGATCTCTGGTTTGAATCCCAAAGACAACTAGGTGAAAAATCTGTCAATTTGCCCTTGAGGACACCAGCAGCAGGATCCACATGTTTCTCCCATTCTTCTCTGCAGATCCTCTCAAACTCTGTCAGGTTGGATGGGGAGTGTCACTACAAAGCTATTTTCAGGTCTCTCCAGAGATGTTAAATCGGGTTCAAATCCGGGCTCTGGCTGGGCCCCTCAAGGACATTCAGAGATATCTCCCAAAGCCACTCCTGCATTGTCTTGGCTTTGTGCGTAGGGTCGTTGTCCTATTGGAAGGTTAACCTTTGCCCCAGTCTGAGGTCCTGAGTGCTCTGGAGCAAGTTTTCTAAAATTATCTCTCTGTATTTTGCTCCGTTCATCTTTCCCTCGATCCTGACGAGTCTCCCAGTCCCTGCCGCTGAAAAACATCCCCACAGCATGATGCTGCCAAACCCATGCTTCACCGTAGGAATGGTGCCAGGTTTCCTCCCTTGGCATTCATCAGACCAGAGAATTTTGTTACTCATGTTCTGATAGTCCTTTAGGTGCCTTTTGGCAAACTCCAAGCTGGCTTTCATGTGCCTTTTACTGAGGAGTGGCTTCCGTCTGGCAACTCTACCATAACGTCCTGCTTGGTGGAGTGATGCAGAGATGGTTGTCCTTCTGGAAGGTTCTCCCATCTCCAGAGAGGAGCTCTGTCAGAGTGACCATTGGGTTCTTGGTCACCTCCCTGACCAAGGCCCTTCTCCCCCGATTGTTCAGTTTGGCCGGGCAGCCAGCAGTAGGAAGGGTTTTGGTGGTTTCAAACTTCTTCCTTTTAAGACGATGGGGACCTTCAATGCTGCAGAAATGTTTTGGTACACTTCCCCAGATCTGTGCCGTGACACAATCCTGTCTCGAAAGGAGTATATCACATCAAATACAGGCTACTTAAAGTTCATGAGAGAACACACATATGCTCGTACTCTTGTCTCATTTTTACAAAAATAGAATTGTGCTTTTGGTCATGCAATATTTTCTTTATATATATATACACTGATCATACCAAACATTTGGAGCGACATAAACGTCCTAATATGGACTAGGAACCTCTTCCTTTTCCCTCAGAAGAGCCTCAATGAACTCTTCAAAGTGTCCAAAGCCTTCCACAGGGATGCTGACTCCATGTTGACTCCAATGCTTCCCACAATTGTGTCATGTTGGCTGGATGTCCTTTGGGTGCAGTGGAGGCTGCTCAGAGAAGGATGGTCTTCCCCTTCCTCCTCTGAGAAGCCTCCACTGCACCCAAAGGACATCGAGCCAACTTTACATAATTGTGGGAAGGGATTTTCAGTGAGTTTCAGAAGAAAATAAATTGGTAAAACATTCAAATAAAATCATTTTTGGATAAAACTATACTAAATATAATCACATCACCAAATAATTGAATAAAACATACTATTTTGCATCCTCCTCTGGGTCATTGACTTCAATACAAACCTAGGAGGCTCATGGTTCTCAAGGCTTCCATAGACTTAAACAGTAATTATGACAACTTCCGGAGGACATCCTCCAACCTATCAGAGCTCTTTCAGCATGAACCTTCTCCGCTGTGCAATGTGGTTTTCCGAGCTGGTCATGGGTGCACCTCAACCCCGCTCAAGGTACTAAACGATATCATAACCGTCATCGAGAAGAGACAATACTGTGCAGCCGTATTCATGGGTTGGCACCCCCCATTGGGATGTGCCATGGCGAAGATCTTTGTGGGCTATACTCGGCCTTGTCTCAGGATGGTAAGTTGGTGGTTGAAGATATCCCTCTAGTGGTGTGGGGGCTGTGCTTTGGCAAAGTGGGTGGGGTTATATCCTTCCTGTTTGGCCCTGTCCGGGGGTATCATCGGATGGGGCCACAGTGTCTCCTGACCCATACTGTCTCAGCCTTCAGTATTTATGCTGCAGTAGTTTATGTGTCGGGGGGCTGGGGTCAGTCTGTTATATCTGGAGTATTTCTCCTGTCTTATCCGGTGTCCTGTGTGAATTTAAGTATGCTCTCTCTTTCTCTCTTTCTTTCTTTCTTTCTCTCTCTCGGAGGACCTGAGCCCTAGGACCATGCCTCAGGACTACCTGGCATGATGACTCCTTGCTGTCCCCAGTCCAGCTGGCCGTGCTGCTGCTCCAGTTTCAACTGTTCTGCCTGCGGCTATGGAACCCTGACCTGTTCACCGGAGGTGCTACCTGTCCCAGACCTGCTGTTTTCAACTCTCTAGAGACAAACGTTTCTTAAACAGAAAAAAACGGGATAAACATACCTGAATTTGTCAAATAAAATCAAACTTTATTTGTCAAATGCGCCGAATACAACAAGTGTAGACCTTACAGTGAATTGCTTACTTACAAGCCCTTAACTAACAGTACAGTTCAAGAAGAGTTAAGAAAATGAGCAAATGACCAAAAGTAAAAAATAATAAAAAGTAACACAATAAAATAACAATAACAAGGCTATATACAGGGGGTACTGGTACCGAGTCAATGTGCGGGGGTACAGGTTAGTCGAGGTAATTTGTACATGTAGGTAGGGGTGAAGTGACATTTCATAGATAATAAACAGCAAGTAGCAGCAGTGTACAAAACAAATGGAGGTGGGGTCAATGTAAATAGTCCGGTTGGCCATTTGATTAATTGTTTAGCAGTCTTATGGCTTGGGGGTAGAAGCTGTTAAGAAGCCTTTTGGTTCTAGACTTGGTGCTCCGGTACCGCTTGACGTGTGGGAGCAGAGAAAACAGTCTATGACTTGGGTGACTGACAATTTTTGGGTTTGCATTACGGTCAGATGCCGAGCAGTTGCCATACCAGGCGGTGATGCAACCGGTCAGGATGCTCTCGATGGTGCAGCTGTAGAACTTTTTGAGGATCTGGGGACCCATGCCAAATCTTTTCAGTCTCCCGAGGTGGAAAACTTGTTGTCGTGCCCTCTTCACGACTGTCTTGGTGTGTTTGGACCATGATAATTAGTTAGTGATGTCTTCACGACTGTCTGTCCATGTGTTACTGTCTGTCACCTAAAAAACGTATCTCCACCTGTGTGCACCTACATTCTAAACTTTCATTCATAGGCTAGGTTGTAGGAATCTCATGATGGGTATAGGGAAAATTCTAGTATCATGTAGTAGCCGAAACCTATTGCTGTTACATTGAACAGGGTGAACGGAATATGAATGACAGTCATCCAATATGCTGTCATAGAAATAAGGCCAAGCTCATGAAAAAACAAATAGTTCTGCCTCATCTTAAACGGCACTGTTTGGGTGTTGGATGATTCTTGGTACACATGGGAAACCGTTGAGCTGTAAAACCCCAGCAGCGTTGCAGTTCTTGACACAAACCGGTGCCTGGGACCTACTACCATACCCTGTTCAAAGGCTCTTAACTATTTTGTCTTCCACATTCACCCTCTGAATGGCATACATACACAATCCATGTCTCATTTGTCTCAAGGCCTAAAATGCCTTACAGGATGATTTGTGTCTTAAAGAGCGTAGCTTTAAGGAAATAGTACCGTCACATCTAGATAAAAACGAATGTGAAAAATTAACAGAGCAAATGTTTATTAAAACACTACCTATTCATAGAAGTATGTATTCATCATTTACAATATATCAGCTCATTGTTAAATTATTATGACGTTTTTTTCCAATACAGAAAGTGTAGTAACTATTGTTTCCAAACTGCGTTACCCACTCCAGCCAGCAGATGGCGATATGCGTCTTTCAGGTGATGCTTCTTGCGTGACGTGTAATTTACTGGACCGGACACTTCTTCAGGAACAACAACACGGCTACTCTTTCTACCGCCTTGGTAGCTTGCTAGCCAACATAACACTGAAAGATTGACGCTTTAGACCATATTAATGTACATTAGCTAATCTCAGTGTTGTAAACACTTTTCTGTTGACGTATCAACTGGTTAACTTTAACCTAATTTGCTTGTTCAATTTGCAAAGTTGTTAAACATTGATACTGAGCCTAGCGCTAGGCTAGTCGCTAATTTTAACATCCCAGACCATGAGCTCACTAAACTACTCATCCCCCGTTAAAGAAGAGGTCTGCTGTATGCAGAAAGAAGCTCTGAGGCTGAACATTGTCGTGAAAGAAGAAGAGGATGTTATAGAGGAAACAGAGGAAGAACCTTTTAGAGAGGAAGAGGATGCTATCTCAGTAGAGGTGAAGAAGGAAGACGTCTTGGGAGTGAAAGAGGAGGAGACAGAATATCAGATTAACACCAGTGAGTACTGTCTTAAACAGAGTCACACACTATGCAGTTGTTGAACTAATGTGTGGTTTTAAAGGGCATTCTACTGAAGTTCTACACTTGAATATGTTGTTCAGTACTGTAGGAATTGTTAAAGGGTCAATCTGCCTTTGATACATATATTTTGGGGTCTTTTAAATTAGATGTATTAAATTATCCATGTGGTCTACATTAAAAATGCATCTAATCTAGTATAACAGGCTTTTAAAATGCAATATTGGAGCATAATTTATACTTAAAATATCAAGGGGATGCAACAGGCACCCATTTAGTGGAACGACCCTTTAACATTTGCATTTTAGGCTGTTTAGAGAGATTAATGCCTCTTGTAAGACCCTTTGTGATTGTAATAGACGGTCGTAAGTTCACTATCTGTTTGATGTTCTCATTCACACAGGAGAGAGACATGACTATTGTGGATCCTCTGGGGAGCATCAACAACATCCTGATGCTGACGAGGCAGAGAAGAGTCTCTCCAGATCAGAACACCAGATGGTACAGCTTGGTCTGGTCTAGCATACATCTTGCTCTATCAGGGTCTGGGCTGGGTTTCTGTAAAGCACTTCATGACAGCGGTGACATAAGCATCCATAATGATATGTGTCTGTGTCCCCTCTTTATGGTTACCAGGACAACGCTAGCCCTTCCTCCCTCCCGGAGTCCCCGTTTCGTGCCTCTCCCGGTAGCACCTTACTGCTGGGTATGAAGAGGTTGTCTGTGCTGCTGGTGGACTGCAGGAAAACAACGGGGCTGAGTGGAACTATGAGAGGAGGAGAAGAGAAGAAAGGATCAGATTTGACTCATCAAAGTAAGTGCTGTAGTTTAGTTTGAACAAATACAATAGATCTGCCCACTGGTATCTGTTACCAGGACAACCAGCAGAGTTCTGTTAGTTGACAGGAAGATAGACTGGTGGATATGGATGTTATGAATATCATAACACTGAAAAAGGATTCTGCCAATGAAAAGAGAGAAACCAATAGACCATATTGGAAAGTTTCAAGATGATCTGATGTCAGGTGCATGTTTTACAAAAACATTTTTTCAAATCATTATGGATGTTACATTGTCTGTCCCAGTCAACCCCCCCTTTCTTTACAAGACTCTAGAACACACAAACTAAACTCCAGACACTTCAATGTGGTCTGTATTGCTTCATTAACATCTGATCAACACAACTTGTTAAACATGGCCAATATATATTTTAAAACAAGCTCCTGTTTTTGTCTTGACCTCCGTTTCTGTGATGGACAAAGTTCATTTCATTTCCTACTTTAACAGGTCAAGTAAAGCCTGAACTCCAACATATTGACCTTAAAGAACATGGTTCATTTGGAAATGACTAACTTTATTCATTTCATGTTTAACTGATGCCAGTGTGCTGCTAACAGTTGCAATTCCTCCACTGTCCCCATACCAGGCTCAAACCAGTGATCCTCTGCTTCTCAACACACGTGACCGCTCTCCTTGAGAATAAACTCCATTCAGAGTGCTAGAGCCACACACTCACTATAGCACAATAAGGGGTGTGTATTTAACAGATGGTGAGATCAGAAACAAATCAGTCAAATCAAATCAAATGTATTTATATAGCCCTTCGTACATCAGCTGATATCTCAAAGTGCTGTACAGAAACCCAGCCTAAAACCCCAAACAGCAAGCAATGCAGGTGTAGAAGCACGGTGGCTAGGAAAAACTCCCTAGAAAGGCCAAAACCTAGGAAGAAACCTAGAGAGGAACCAGGCTATGAGGGGTGGCCAGTCCTCTTCTGGCTGTGCCGGGTGGAGATTATAACAGAACAGGCCCTTTGTTTGCTCTGTTTCAGAGCTACTCTGCTTTCTGACGAAGGAAAACCTTTTCAACTATAAATGTATATTTGGCTGCCATTTAGGCTGCAACAACTATACAGTGGAACACCCCCTGATCTGTTGTTTTATGAAGGGTCACCTACGCCCAGTATCCAAACAGCTAGTCCCATCCTGGGATTTTTATGTTTTGCTTGAGGTTATTGCCGCTGTTGGAGCCACTGGAAAGAGTAGAAATTAGATTTATTTAAAACTGCTTTACTTTAGCCATTATATCCGTATAATGAGTTACACCCCCATACCTTCATGGGGTTCTATAGTAGCAAGGATCTGACTCCTCCGGAGGGCTTGATGGCTCAATCCACCAGAGGTATGGCTACAACATAGGCATGGTTCAAAGGCATCTCTGTTCAAGAGATCTGTAATGCAGCATGTTGTGGTGATGTACCTTCATGAGGTTCTACTGACTGGACATCACTACACATACGGTGAGTAGAGTGGGGACCTCTGAGGGATGATCCTGTCTAGACTTGGCATCAGAGAGTATATGAGCTCTGTAGTAGTTGACTATATCCCCAAAGTGAGAGACTAACGAGTCACTGAAATAGAACTGAAGGTTCCCTTACGGAACCCTGATTCTATGATATTCACCAGGTTACCTAACAGAACCCTGATTCTATGATATTCACCAGGTTACCTAACAGAACCCTGATTCTATGATATTCACCAGGTTACCTAACAGAACCCTGATTCTATGATATTCACCAGGTTACCTAACAGAACCCTGATTCTATGATATTCACCAGGTTACCTAACAGAACCCTGATTCTATGATATTCACCAGGTTACCTAACAGAACCCTGATTCTATGATATTCACCAGGTTACCTTTCACACATGGAAGACGGGAGCGACTATGTCCCTGATATAGGAAGTGGTCTGCTATTGGCCGTTGCTATCGGAGAGTACAGTGCCTCCTGAAAGTATTCAGACCCCTTGACTTTTTCCACATTTTGTTACATTACAGCCTTTTTCTAAAAACACAATACCAAACATTTTTGTTTGATAATTTTGCTAATTTATCAAAAAATACAAAACTGAAATATTATATTTACTTAAGTATTCAGACCCTATACTCAGAACTCTGTTCAAGCAGCAGGTTCTGCTCTGGAGCAGGTTTTCATCAAAGATCTATCTTAAAGGAGGACTGTAGCATCTAATGATGAAACATTATGGAGTCTTAAAGGAGGACTGTAGCATCTAATGATGAAACATTATGGAGTCTTAAAGGAGGACTGGGATGGGAAAGGAAAGGGGATATCTAGTCAGTCACAACTGAATCCATTCACCCTAAATGTGTCTTCCGCATTGAACCCAACCCCTCTGAATCAGAGTGGCCTTAATCGACGTCCACGTTATCGGTGCCCGGGGAGCAGTTGTTGCAGGTTAACTGCCTTGCTCACGGCAGCTTTTTTCTACAATAGAGATAGTGACCTGCGTCATAAGTCTTTGTATGGTGGATAGGCTTTCAATGGAAAAACAGGCATTTCAAAATAAAAGCATTTCCTGGGTGGATTTTACTCAGGTTTTCACCTGCCATTTCAGTTCTGTTATACTCACAGACATTATTTTAACAGTTTTAGAAACTTCAGAGTGGTTTCTATCCAAATCTACTAATTTGCATATCCTAGCTTCTGGGCCTGAGTAGCAGGCAGATTACTTTGGGCACGCTTTTCATCCAAAATTCCGAATGCTGCCCCCTACCCTAGTGAGGTTAAAGGAGAAGTTTACCCAAAATCCAGAAACTCTGAAGTGATTCCATACATTGAAACTAGTCCAGTGGAGTTTTCTCTCTCCCTGTAGTGCTGTACTGAAACAGCTGCAAAACGTGACTTATGACGTTGCTGGATGTGGGCCTCGCTCTGCTGCTTTGCCAGTTAATTTGTTATTTTATTACAACTATGGCCTTTGGCTTTCACCTGGAATTGTTTATTTATGTCTGAGAAAAAAAAAAACTTTTAAACCCATAAAATGTATATAAATATGATGATGTCATAGTGAATTCATGACATGTGACTGAACAAGCCTTTTCATACTTCATAACATGGCTATATACAGTGCCTTTGGAAAGTATTCAGACTCCTTGACTTTTCCATATTTTGTTACGTTACAGCCTGATTCAATCTACACACAAATACCCCTTAAACCTGTCTATGACATGCGTTCCGCTAGCGGAACCCCTCGACAACATTCCGCGGGAAATTCAAAAATATTTTTTAGAAATATGTAACTTTCACACATTAACAAGTCCAATACAGCAAATGAAAGATAAACATCTTGTTAATCTACCCATCGTGTCTGATTTCAAAAATGCTTTACAGCGAAAGCACAACATATGATTATGTTAGATCACCACCAAGTCAAAAAAACACAGCCATTTTTCCAGCCAAAGACAGGAGTCACAAAAAGCAGAAATATAGATAAAATTAATCACTAACCTTTGATGATCTACATCAGATGACACTCATAGGACATCATGTTACACAATACATGTATGTTTTGTTCGATAATGTGCATATTTATATCCAAAAATCTCAGTTTACATTGGCGCCATGTTCAGAAATGCCTCCAAAATATCCAGAGAAATTGCAGAGCCACATCAAATAACAGAAATACTCATCATAAACTTTGTTGAAAGATACATGTTTTACATAGAATTAAAGATACACTTGTTCTTAATGCAAACGCTGTGTCAGATTTCAAAAAAACTTTACGGAAAAAGCACACCATGCAATAATCTGAGACGGCGCTCAGAAAAAAAATTTCTCTGCCATGTTGGAGTCAACAGAAATCAGAAATTACACTATAAATATTCCCTTACCTTTGATGATCTTCATCAGAATGCACTCCCAGGAATCCTAGTTCCACAATAAATTGTTGTTTTGTTCGATAATGTCCATTATTTATGTCCAAGTAGCTACTTTTGTTAGCACGTTTAGTACACATATCCAAACGCTCGTGCAGGTCCAGGCAAACGTCGGACGAAAACTTCAAAAAGTTATATTACAGGCCGAAGAAACTTGTCAAAGTAAGTATAGAATCAATCTTTAGGATGTTGTTATCATAAATATTCAATAACGTTCCAACCGGAGAATTCCTTTCTGTGTAGAGAAGCACAGGTCGCTATCATGTGAAATGCGCGTGACCAGGAAATGGCTCTCTACCAGTAACCTGACTCATTCCCCTCTTATTCAGCCCCACAACACAGTAGAAGCCCCATTCAAGTTTCTAAAGAGGGATGACATCTAGTGGAAGCCGGAGGAAGTGCAAACAGATCCATATCCTACTGTGCATTCAATAGGGACTGAGTTGAAAATCGACCAACCTCAGATATCCCACTTCCGGGTTGGATTTTTCTCAGGATTTCACCTGCCATATGAGTTCTGTTATACTCACAGACATCATTCAAAAAGTTTTAGAAACGTCAGAGTGTTTTCTATCCAATAGTAATAATAATATGCATATATTAGCATCTGGGACAGAGTGGGAGGCAGTTCACTCTGGGTACGCTATTCATCCATAAGTGATAATGCTGCCTCCTATCCCAAGAAAGTTAACCACAAAGCAAAAACAGGTTTTTAGACATTTTTGCAAATGTAAAAAAATACATATCTTATTTACATAAGTATTCAAACCCTTTGCTATGAGACTCGGAATGGAGCATCCTGTTTCTACTGATCATCTTTGAGATGTTTCTACGACTTGATTGGAGTCCACCTGTGGTAAATTCAATTGATTGGACATGATTTGGAATGGACACACCTGTCTTTATAAGGTCCCACAGTTGACAGTGCATGTCAGAGCAAAAACCAAGCCCTGAGGTCGAAGGAATTGTCCTTGAGAGAGGATTGAGTGACAGCACAGATCGGGGGAAGTGTACCAAAACATTTCTGCTGCATTGAAGGTCCCAAAAAACACAAGGTCCTTGATCATTCTTAAAAGGAAGAAGTTTGGAACCACCAAGACTCTTCCAAAAGCTGGCTGCCTGGCCAAACTGAACAATCGGTGCAGAAGGGCCTTGGTTAGGGAGGTGACCAAGAACCCGATGGTCACTGACAGAGCTCCAGAGTTCCTCAGTGGAGATAGGAGAACCTTCCAGAAGGACAACCAACTCTGGCGCACTCCAACAATCAGGCCTTTATGGTAGAGTGGCCAGATGGAAGCCACTCCTCAGAATAAGGCACCTGACAGCCCACTTGGAGTTTGCCAAAAGGCACCTTAAGGACTCTCAGACCATGAGAAACAAGATTCTCTGGTCTGATGAAACGAAGATTGATCTCTTTGACCTGAATTCCAAGCGTCACGTCTGGAGGAAACCTGGCATCATCCCTACAGTGAAGCATGGTGATGGCAGCATCATGCTGTGGGGATGTTTTTCAGCAGCAGGGACTGGGAGACTAGTCAGGATCGAGGGAAAGATGAACGGGGCAAGGTACAGAGAGATCCTTGATGAAAACCTGCTCCAAAGCACTCAGGACCTCAGACTGGGGCAAAGGTTCACCTTCCAACGGGACAACGACCCTAAGCCAACAGCCAAGACAACGCAGAAGTGGCTTCGGAACAAGTCTCTGAATGTCCTTGAGTGGCCCAACCAGAGCCCGGACTTGAACCTGATCGAACATCTCTGGAGAGACCTGAAAATAGCTGTGCAGCAATGCTCACCATCCATCCTGACAGAGCTTGAGAGGATCTGCAGAGAATGAGAGAAACTCCCCAAATACAGGTGTGCCAAGCTTGTAGGGTCATACCCAAGAAGCCTCAATGCTGCCAAAGGTGTTTCAACAAAGTACTTAGTAAAGGGTCTGAATGCTTGTGTAAATGTGAAATGTAAGTTTTTTAATACATTTGTAAAAATCCAAATCAAAATTCCTGTTTTTGCTTTGTCATTACGGGGTGTAGTTTGTACATTTTAATGAGGTAAAAATACATTTTAATCAGTTTTAGATTATTAAAGTGGCTAGAGATTTAAACGGCTTGGAAAATTCCAGAAAATGATGTCATGGCTTTAGAAGCTTCTGATAGGCTAATTGACATAATTTGTGTCAATTGGAGGTGTACCTGTGGATGTATTTCAAGACCTACCTTCAAACTTGACACCAGGAGAAAATCAAAAGAAATCAGCCAAGTCTGGTTCATCCTTGGGAGCAATTTCCAAACGCCTGAAGGTACCACGTTTATCTGTACAAATAATAGTACGCAAGTATAAACACCATGGGACCACGCAGCTGTCATATTGCTCTGGAAGGAGAAGCGTTTTCAGTCTCCTAGAGATGAACGTACTTTGGTGCGAAAAGTGAAAATCATTCCCAGAACAACAGCAAAGGACCTTGTGAAGATGCTGGAGGAAACGGGTACAAAAGTATCTATATCCACAGTAAAACAAGTCCTATATCGACATAACCTGAAAGGCCGCTCCGCAAGGAACAAAACCGCGTTGGGTGAGAACATTTCGTTGAGGTGATGTGACAAAGTCTCACTTCTCATGAGAACGTCGCCCACATAGATTATCGTCCCCCTAGAGGCTGCGTCTGGCATTACCTTGTGCAGAAAGATGTTGAACTCTGAGGGGGAGTTCACATACCCGAGCGGGCAACGATTTAACGTGAAGAGCTTGTTCGAGAAAGAGAAAGCCAACTTGTGTTGGTCACGAGGGTTGACAGTCATGGTCCAGAAACCGTTTGCCACGTCTACGGTGGAGAAGTTCTTGGCATTTGCCACCTTTGGCAACTCTTGGTTGAGCTGTGTCATTGGCCAACGAGACAACGGAACCAGTTTGTTGAGTTGTCTATAGTCAACGGTAAGACACCATTTACCGGTTGGTTTTAGAACAGATGTCAGAATCGACATCCAGCCTGAACGTTGATGTGTTGTCAAGTGGCAATATGGGGGTTACTGCGAATGCCTTTGACAGACAAGTAAACAGCGTACCTCCCTCGCCATCTAGGTCTAGGGAGGATGGAAGAGGCCCAATCATGGGAACAACCAGTTCAAAATCATGGAAGGAGTAATCGATCAATGTTCCTAGCTGAGTGTGCCGAGGAATGGAAATATCCGCTTGAGTCAGATTTTGTACCGGGGGTAAGTGGATCTAGTGGTCAGTTCCAACAGCGGGTTGCCATTGATAGTTAGCCCCAAGTCGAATAGTTGCGGAGAGGGTTGGAAGAACGCAGTGGTGCCTTCCACCCGGTATCCGGGCGCCAGGTTCAGTCTTACAGAAACCTCTGTGGTTCTTGCCGGAATCATCATGGCGGACTCAGTTATCACCTTGCAAGCTTCAGGAATAGTCTGCCCGGATGCCATTCACACCGGGTCGAAAGACAAGGCATGTTGGTTTGGCTGCGCCAAAGACCAAAGAACTTGGTGTATGGTATCGAGTTTAACACCCAATCTTACCAAAATGTCCGCTCCCACATAGACTGTGTGTGGGAGGTCTGCGACAACCAGTAGGTAGTGAGATACTTCCTTGGTTACAATGCGGATCGATAGCGCACACACCCCTATTGCGGTGAGCGTCGTCTGGGGAGTCGTTCCCAGTGGAAATCTAAACGTTTTCGGCACAAGGGGATGGCAGTTAGCCATTTTCGAAATTTCGTTGAACATTTCCAAACTGATTGCAGATTTTTCTGACCAGGTTGCCAGTCTGGCATCCTCAACCATAGTGCCGTTTAGGCACACGCCCCCTATCAGAGGAGGTCGGTATGTGGCTGGTGAATCACCCAAGCCACACAGGAAAACCTCATGTTCGGTTAAGTTCCAAGTTGAACTCACCTTGTCATCTGTCACCAATGGCGGACTCATGACCAAGTTCACCGGGTTTGCGGCAGATGCTGACGTCGAACAAACGCCGTTGCACAATGTATGACAGGTAGCCTTGGAAGAATGCGGTGAAGTCAACGGAGTTGGCATACATATTTGTGACCAGATTTGGTTGGTTTTCCAATCCATTAGTGGTACCAAGCGATGGTAACCAAGGCGTCCTCTATGTCTGCTAAGAATATCTCAGTGTTGTTTGGCTTTCCTGGAACGGGGTCAAAGAGGCGGAAGTTTTTGATGATTTTGTCAAGGCGATCCCCGCCGAGTGCGCGGGGAGCATCTGGACCCTCCCGTTGGTAATTGTGGGTCGAAAGGCCAAGAGGAAAAGTCAAGCTGTGGTTGTGTTTGCGAGGAGGCCCCATGTCACTGTGGGCCGAATGGCTAAGAGAAAGAGGCTGAAATCTCCTGTCGTCTACATTCCCTCGTTCTCTGAGCTCCGGATGTGAGCCAGGTTGCTTGGTTTGGTTGTCCCGCAATAGTGCGTGACTGTTCTGGAGTTCCTACAGATGATACCTAAAGGTGGTGTTCTGTTTCATCGCAGATTCCATCTGGGAGTTGAGGGTGTTTATTTTAGACATGTAGGTGTCGCCCTTGCTCCGCTCGGCCTCATACTTATCTGTCATGGTTTGCAGGGAGGGGTCTCAAGTGTGGAGTGAAAGATCCAGTGATGCGATGTCCTTTTGTTTAGAGGTCACATTTTCCAACTTTCTCACCTGGTTTTTCTCATCCTTCATTAAATCAGCGACTTCAATGAGTTCTGCTGTTTTGTCCTCCAACTTGGTCATTGTGTTCATTAACTGATCGTCTTTGGTCTGCAGCTTTTGGAATAGAACATTATTGCTTTGAGGGGTTTCATTCACAACCGTTTGCAGGGCATCAAGTTGCTCGCCCCGGTTTCTAGCTAGCTCGTCAGATTCATCTAGTTTTGCGTGGACTTCATCGTATTTAGTTTTGGCTAAAACGAGTTGTTCCTTTCGGATACGGACTTGGTCAAGAGTTTGTTTGCGTTCTTTGAGTGTTAGCCAGATCTTCCAATTTATCTGTTCTCACACACAGTTCCTCGTCTAGCAGTAGCTTATCTTTTTCGGCTTTCGATGCCAGCTCCCTGGTTCTCTCCACCTGTGCCTTGAACTCCCCAGCTTCCTGCTCGTGCCTCTGTTGGGCACTGAGGTACTGGTGCACTATCCATCTCTGCTGGTGGGCACTGAGGTATTGGTGCACTGTTCATCTCTGCTGGTGGGCACTGTGGTACTGGTGCACTGTCCATCTCTGTTGGGTACTGGTGCACTGTCCATCTCTGTTGGGCACTGAGGTACTGGTGCACTGTCCATCTCTGTTGGGCACTGAGGTACTGGTGCACTGTCCATCTCTGGTGGGCACTGAGGTACTGGTGCACTGTCCATCTCTGCTGGTGGGCACTGAGGTACTGGTGCACTGTCCATCTCTGCTGCTGGGCACTGAGGTACTGGTGCACTGTCCATCTCTGCTGCTGGGCACTGAGGTACTGGTGCACTGTCCATCTCTGCTGCTGGGCATTGAGGTACTGGTGCACTGTCCATCTCTGCTGCTGGGCACTGAGGTACTGGTGCACTGTCCATCTCTGCTGCTGGGCACTGAGGTACTGGTGCACTGTCCATCTCTGCTGGGCACTGAGGTACTGGTGCACTGTCCATCTCTGCTGGTGGGCACTGAGGTACTGGTGCACTGTCCATCTCTGCTGCTGGGCACTGAGGTACTGGTGCACTATCCATCTCTGCTGGTGGGCACTGAGGTACTGGTGCACTGTCCATCTCTGCTGGTGGGCACTGAGGTACTGGTGCACTGTCTATCTCTGCTGGTGGGCACTGAGGTACTGGTGCACTGTCCATCTCTGTTGGGTACTGAGGTACTGGTGCACTGTCCATCTCTGGTGGGCACTGAGGTACTGGTGCACTGTCCATCTCTGCTGCTGGGCACTGAGGTACTGGTGCACTGTCCATCTCTGCTGGTGGCCATAGTTGAGGGCTAAACTGGAGAGAACCTTCACAAGGCCTCCGCCTGATGGTCTATTTTGGAGAGCGTCTGTCACAATGTCTGCATTTTTCTCGCTTATCTAACATTTTCAGCCCCTCGGCATAGTTAGGATTTGCATCGTTGCTGAGGTCAGTGATCAATCTTTCCGTGGGTGAAGGTCCACTGATTAGAGGGGGAATGGGTGGAAACACATCTGATGGATTGCTCGTTTTATGATGATCAGTTATTTCACTTTACGTAATATTTGGGTTTTTGAGTTGGAGGCTGCAAACACGATTTAACTCAGTTTGTAAATGTCAATGAATCATCAAGACTGAGTCAGTAATGCGAGTTGGTTATTACTGAACTTGCCAAAACAGATTTGATTGATTAAATCGGTTTTAATGATAAATCTAACCTGTATAGGCTATTTGGGAATTTTAACTTTAATTCACCTGAAAGAGTTGCTATCGCTAAGTTAACGTTGAAAAGTTTAACTATGTCTCATTGGTTAGAAGACATTAGTTTGTGTATTATTCCAATAACCAACCTGGAAAGGTAGTGTAGCAATTTAATGTATGTATTAAATTGAATGAGACAATGATATCCAATCAGTTGAGACTGGTTTGATATCATACAGCGTAACCTGAATTATTTTAAAGTAATTATTGCCGATTCTTCACCACCGGAGGTCTCTATTAACACAAGCTAAAATCGCCAAGGTATCAGTGAAGGTGGAATTTCACAATGCTGTTAAAAGGTCTCCTTAAACACCATTGAACTGGTAAAACGGATTTAATCTATTAATCAATTTGAATGATTTGTCAACCCTGTATATGCTAAAGGTATTAGCTTTAATTAACCTGAAATAGTTGTTATATCCAAGTTAATGTGGAAAAGTTTAACCATCTCATTGGTTAGAAGACATTAGTGTGTGTATTATTCCAATAACCAACCTGGAAAGGTAGTGTAGCAATTTAATGTATGTATTAAATTGAATGAGACAATGATATCCAATCAGTTGAGACTGGTTTGATATCCTACAGCGTGACCTGAATTATTTCATGAAAAATGACTGGCGATTCTTCGCCAGAGGTTACTGATAGCGCAAGCTGAGATCTCACATGATTCCCGCCCGGCGCGGGAATTCACTATGAACAAAGGGGAAAACAAAAATGGCTGATCTGGCGCAATGCTTAGCTTTCCTTCCACTTCGCCGCGCAAGGGAAGTTCCCCCCCAACAAGGGAACGGGTTTACTAGGTGACGTCTCACGTTCAACCCTTAAACTCTTCACGTTACCAAATGCGAGAGGTAGAAAGATAATGGCTTCGGTCAAACGAATATATCTACTAAAATTTCCGTAATGGCTGGCTCATATGTCCTCTGCTCTAGGAATTGCTTATGACCGAGTCAGATCACTCCTGAAAGCGACCTACTAGTTGGTCCACTAGTATTATTCTCAGAATGTCTACATCGGCTGGTACATATGCCCTAGCACGTAGCATTCAGTAGACCCTCCGACACACTGGCATTCGTCAGATGTACCACAGGGGTGGTTCTCTCCCGACCAGTATCTGGGTGAAATGGAACGACACACACACGCTTCTCCCACACCAGTCCTGCCTATAGCTATAAATGGTATATATGTATCTTGCTACACAATTGGTATGGAATTAACCCAAAAGTGCGGCCATAGTTTTATCTTCAATGCCTCCCACGGGGTGCCAATATGTTGTGACGTTGTATTAGTTAATGTGACGACTGCTGCTCATCGAATGATTAACGGTTTATAATTGCGTAATTAAATGAATCAGACAATTATTAACTCATTAACCTGGGCACCATGGGAAAATTAGTTTTATTGAGTTTCTATTTCCCAAATTACCTCAAAGAATATCAGAATATCGATTTGACAACAGTCGCTAATTAATCAATTTCCTCTACAGTCTCATTGTGAACGTCGCATAATCCAGGAATCTGCACAAACCCGAGTCCCACCAATGAGTTCGTACCACACCAATTTTAGTTGACTATTTATTTACTAGAAAGCTAAAATGATAATAGAAGATACGCATAAACAAAAACACAGTCTAGGCTGTTGATTAGAACTTAGTACAACGGGCCAACACACTCTGACGCGTGTTACCCCAAAATGGGGATTTAAAAGAGAGAAAAAGAAAAGGTACACGAGAGAAATATCCCTTTGGGTGCATTTGACAGCTATGCTTATTTGAACCCTAACCTTGCCCCGAACTGCCGCTCTTATGGGTCAGAATATAATGATGTACTTACGTGTTGAAGGTCTCCGCCGTGGGTCTCTCCACGTGGGCCGTTTAGGCTTCAAGAAATGACGCACTTCTCGGGTGCAACTCTCTGGTTGTCCTCACGATGTCAGTGTCCTTTTTGCTTAGTGGTCTGATTCCTCACCCTTGTTCTGAAAGTATTCTTCTGAGGACAGCCAGCCCTGTAGCTCAGGGCTCACGGCGTAGGAATGAAAACAGTGTAGATACCACGATTCGATGGGGGGTTGAGACCGGGTGGTCCGGCTTGAATTCACCCGCTTAGATGCAGCTATTCATCCATAGCATGAGAAGAAAAGGATTCCTTTGTCTTCAACCTCGTGTTGTGTTTTGGGTTCGTTGACTACTCAGACCTTTGCTGCAGCTCGGGTCACTTAGTCTGATATGTTAATTCTTAACTCGCATGTCTTATACCCTCGGGTCAGATGTGGGCGTAACCGCCTTTAGGGCAATTCTCTGGGCCTACCAAGTTATGAGGCAAGGTCTAGATTTTACTCAAATCCAATTTTAGACAACTAACTTCACATTTCATCTTTACCAAAACATTCTCTTTGATTTGAACATTTTCCACACAACGTACAATGTATAAACATCAAGCATATACTAGGAAAACTCTTAAAGTTACAATGTTTTCATAATGACGTCGTCCTTTAACCTTTAATAACAAAACAAAAATGACATAAATTTTCATATTCCATCTATCGTCATTACCACCATTGTGGCTGACGGAAACCATTGTTCCAAAGTCCATTTATTCCATGTTTAATGTTCTGAGGCCGGTTCTCCATAGTGAGAGGACAAAAGAATTTTGTCTGTTGCCTAAGATTTACAATGGGTGTGAGGGGTCAAAAACCCCCCACATCTTCATACCCCTAGATCTCTCCTAAGTTGGGGGTGAGAGATAATCGGTACGGTCATGACACCTCATACAAGGCAGCATTATCATGAAGAGGTTTCATTCAGGTCTCTCTTTAAATAAACACTGTCTTTGGCAGGAGGAAAACCAAACTTCGAGGAACCAAAGATGTCCAAACCAGCAAGACGACACCTCTGCTCCCAATGTGGAAAGAGTTTTAACCAGTTAGGAAGCCTGAAAGCTCATGAGCGAATACACACAGGGGAGTTGCCTTACCACTGCTCCCAGTGTGGAACTAGGTTTACCAAATTAGGAAGCCTGAAAAGACATGAGAGGATACACACAGGAGCGAAGCCACACCATTGCGCCCAGTGTGGAAAGAGTTTTAACAAGTTAGGAAACATGAAATCTCATGAGCGAATACACACAGGGGAGAAGCCTTACCACTGCTCCCATTGTGGAAAGAGTTTCAGAGAGTCAGGAAAGCTGAACGCTCATAAGCAAATACACACAGGGGAAAAGCCTTACCGCTGCTCCCACTGCGGAAAGCGTTTTAACCATTCAGAAAAGCTGAAAGAACACATGAGACTGCACACAGGGGAGAACCCTTGCAAATGCTCAGACTGTGGGAAGACATATTACTCATCACGGTCACTTAAACGTCATGTGAGAATCCACACGGGAGAATAATTACTTCTCCTCGTGTGTAAATTCATGTTTCACATCACATTGACTTAAAATTCATTAGAGAACATACACAGTGCTCCAATTTATATTGTTGACTGAGAATGTGTTTACTTGTTTATACCATATTGAATTGTACAAAGTAGTCTTAAACATATATTTGTATGTTTTTACGAGAAAACATGAAGTGAATATGGAGTCTGTCAGTTTGAATATAGAGTAGATCAGATTCCATGTGTTTAAATGGTCCTTTTTTAAACTCTGACTGTGTGTTTATCTGGGTGTGTCATTCCTCCAGCACTACAGATAGTACAGTGATATTTGGATGTGATGCATTTGCTCCATTGTTTACATTGGGGGGGAAAACAATTGAATCAATTTTAGAATAATGCTGAAATATAACAACATTTGGAAAAGGTGAAGGGGTCTGAATACTTAACGAATGCACGTGTGTGTATACTGAACCAAAATATAAACAACAATTTCAACGATTTACAGTTCATATAAGTCAGTCATTGTAAATAAATAAATTAGGCACTAATCTATGGACTTTACATGACTGGGCAGGGGCGCAGCCATTGGTGGGCCCTGGAGGGCATACGCCCACCCATTGCGGAGCCAGGCCCAGCCAATCAGAATGAGGTTTTCCCCACAAAAGGGCTTCATTACAAAGAGAAATACAAGTCGGGTGGCTGGTCTCAGACGATGTGGAGGTCCTTGGCTGGCGGCGTTATATGTGGTCTGTGGTTGTGAGGCCAGTTGGATGTACTGCCAAATTCTCTAAAACGACGTTGGAGGCGGCTTCTGGTAGAGAATTGAACATTCAATTATCTGGTAACAGCTCCAGTGGATATTCCTGCAGTCAGCATACCAATTGCACACTCCCTCAAAACTTGAGACATCTGTGGCATTGTGTTGTGATAAAACTGCACATTTTAGAGTGGCCTTTTATTGTCCCCAGCACAAGGTGCACCTGTGTAATGATCATGCTGTTCAGTCAGCTTCTTGATATGCCACACCTGTCAGGTGGATGAATTATCTTGGCAAAGAATAAATGTTAACCAACAGGGATGTAAAAAATTCTGCAATCTTTTTTTTTAGCTCATGAAACATCCAACACTTTACATGTTGCAATTATATTTTTGTTTATTGTAGTAACTATCAGTTTTAGGAAAAATATTTCAACTTATTTTTTACTTTACTCAATATATGACTTCAGCGATAGTCAACATGTTGAAAACCTGTGAATGTCTAAATAAGAAATTGGGCCATTTAAACAGCAGGTGTCGAACACTTTAGACAACGGGGAGAATTTTTTGATGTGCTTTGTGTCTTCGACGTAAAAACAAGTTTTAGACTTCCACACAAAATTACTTCTTTACTTATTTTATGTTTAACCTGTTGAGGATAGAGGGCGCTATTTACACTTTGGGGAAAAGTCGTGCCCAATTTAAACGGCCTCGTACTCTATTCTTGCTCGTACAATATGCATATTATTATTACTATTGGATAGAAAACACTCAAGTTTCTAAAACCGTTTGAATTATATCTGTGAGTAAAACAGAACTCATTTTGCAGCAAACTTCCTGTCAGAAAGTGAAAAATCTCAAATCGAGGCTCTGTTCTAGGGCTTGCCTATAAATGTGCTTGATATATATTAGTATACATGCACTTCATACGCCTTCCACTAGATGTCAACAGGCAGTGAGAGAAGAAATGGAGTGTATAACTTGATCTGAGGTCGAATAAAAGCTCTTGGCATGACGTGACACCAGTTTCCTGTTTTCTGGAGCGCGCGAGAAGGGACCTGGTATTGCCTTCTGAAAAGCTGTCGTTATAGACGACTAATATCTCCGGCTTTGATTTTATTTGATAAATGTGACAATATCATCGTAAAGTATGTTTTTTCAATATAGTTTTATTAGATTATTGAAATTTTTTCGGGACGTTAGGCGTGTTGCTTTGTCTGCGTTTGTTCACGAAGGAGAGCTTCGCGCCACTTTGCTAGCTTTCCGTGCTAATTGACTGCAGAAGACGACATTCTAAAACCAAACAACGATTGTTCCCGACAAAGGACCCATTGTACAACATTCTGATGGAAGATCATCAAAAGTAGGACCCATTTTATGATGCTATTTCATATATCTGTCGTACATGTGTACTATTAGTTTGCGCCCAGATTTTGGGCACTCTCTCGCCATAACGTAAGCTGGATGTCGTAATGAAGTTATTTTTAGAATTCTAACACGGCGATTGCATTAAGAACTAGTGTATCTATAATTTCCTATACAACATGTATTTTTTAGTAACGTTTATGAATAGTTATTTGGTCAGAATAGGTGAGTGTCCTAAAAATATCCGGACTTTCTGGGAAAAAGATGCTACGTTAGCACAATGTATAACCACTGATTTCAGCTCTAAATATGCACATTTTCGAACAAAACATAAGTATGTATAACCTGATGTTATAGGACTGTCATCTGATGAAGCTTGTCGAGGTTAGTCAAAAATTATATATCTTTTGCTGGTTTGTTACGATCGCTAGCTTTTGCTGCTGGTAAATGTCTTGTGTTTCTGGCTATTGTGGTAAGCTAATATAATGCTATATTGTGTTTTCGCTGTAAAACACTTAAAGAATCGGAAATATTGGCTGGATTCACAAGATGTTTGTCTTTAATTTGCTGTACACCATGTATTTTTCATAAATGTTTTATGATGAGTATTTAGGTATTTCAATTTGGTCTCTGAAAAATGTCTGTGCTTTTATATTTGTATTTGGTGGTGAGCTAACATAAATATACGTGGTGTTTTCGCTGTAAAACATTTTAAAAATCGGACATGTTGGCTGGATTCACAAGATGTTTATCTTTCATTAGCTGTATTGGACTTGTTAATGTGTGAAAGTTAAATATTAAAAAAATATATTTTTTGAATTTCGCGCTCTGCCTTTTCAGTGGAATGTGGGAGGAGTGGCGCTAGAGGAACCCCTGTCCTAGACAGGTTAAGGAAGTGTGTAGGTCGCATTCTGTATCATACAGCTATGAAAGTTATATATTTAGAACAGCTATGAAAGTTATATATTTAGAACCACCTGCTCAATTGGAATCCAGCGACGTCTGTGTCCTAGAACTGTTTAGTTTTTTGTGTTCGGACTGGTAAAACAGGATGAGTAAAATAAGTAATGTAAACATATCAGTAATTACCAGGAAGCTCTACATTTATTTTAAAATCACACTAAGATTGTTAAAACTGGCCTCAGGTTATTGAGGGATCTGATTAGGATTTGCCCTCATAGCAAGGTTGGTTTATCATGTGGAGGTTTCATTCAGGTCTCTATTTTTTAAAAACACACTGTCTTTGGCAGGAGAAAGACCAGACTCAGAGGAACCAGAGCCAGGGATGTCCAAACCAGCAAGACGACACCAGTGCTCCCACTGTGGAAAGGGATGGAACCGATTATGGGACCTGAAACAACACAAGAGAATACACACAGGGGAGAAGCCTTACCACTGCTCCCAGTGTGGAAAGCGGTTTAACCAGAAAGGTAATCTGAATGAACATGAGAGAATACACAGAGGGGAGAAGCCTTACCACTGCTCCCAGTGTGGAAAGTGTTTTAAACAGTCAGGGGAGCTGAAACGGCATGAGAGAATACACACAGGGGAGAAGCCTTACCACTGCTCCCAGTGTGGAAAGAGTTTTAACGATTTAGGGAACCTGAATCGACACGAGAGAATACACACAGGGGAGAAGCCTTACCACTGCTCCCAGTGTGGAAAGCGGTTTAACCGGAAAGGTTATCTGAATGAACATGAGAGAATACACAGAGGGGAGAAGCCTTACCACTGCTCCCAGTGTGGAAAGCGGTTTAACCGGAAAGGTCATCTGAATGAACATGAGAGAATACACAGAGGGGAGAAGCCTTACCACTGCTCCCAGTGTGGAAAGTGTTTTAAACAGTCAGGGGAGCTGAAACGGCATGAGAGAATACACACAGGGGAGAAGCCTTACCACTGCTCCCAGTGTGGAAAGAGTTTTAACGATTTAGGGAACCTGAATCGACACGAGAGAATACACACAGGGGAGAAGCCTTACCACTGCTCCCAGTGTGGAAAGTGTTTTAAACGGTCAGAGGACCTGGAACGACACGAGAGAATACACACAGGGGAGAAGCCTTACCACTGCTCCCAGTGTGGAAAGCGGTTTAACCAGAAAGGTCATCTGAATGAACATGAGAGAATACACAGAGGGGAGAAGCCTTACCACTGCTCCCAGTGTGGAAAGAGTTTTAACGATTTAGGGAACCTGAATCGACACGAGAGAATACACACAGGGGAGAAGCCTTACCACTGCTCCCAGTGTGGAAAGTGTTTTAAACGGTCAGAGGACCTGGAACGACACGAGAGAATACACACAGGGGAGAAGCCTTACCACTGCTCCCAGTGTGGAAAGAGTTTTAACGATTTAGGGAACCTGAATCGACACGAGAGAATACACACAGGGGAGAAGGCTTACTACTGCTCCCAGTGTGGAAAGGGTTTTGACGAGCCGGGGGAGCTGAAATGGCATGAGAGAATACACACAGGGGAGAAGCCTTACCACTGCTCCCAGTGTGGAAAGTGTTTCAACCAGCCGGGGGAGCTGAAATGGCATGAGAGAATACACACAGGGGACTTGCTGTCTTATATTGTTGACTGATAATGATTACCTGTTTTTACCATATGAACTTGAATTGTACAAAGTATACTAAAACATATATTTGTATGTTTTTATTAGAAAACATGAATTGAATATGGAGTTTGAATATAGAGTAGGTCAGATTCCTTCTGTTTTAAATGGTCCTTTTTTAAACTCTGACACTGTGTGTGTGTTTATCTGTGTGTCATTCCTCCAGCACTGCAGATAATCAAGTGATATTTGGATGTGATGCATTTGTTCCGTTGTTTACATTTGCAATGTTGGCCCACTGATGATTTAATGAAATGAAAATGTTCACAGACTCTGTAATGCAAAATGTTAATTGTATGTGTCCACATATCTGAGTATGTGACTAACCTTGTGAAACTGTCCTATTATAATCTGGTGGATGAATCAGAATTAGTTGGGTAACATAGATAATTAAGATCTCTTATCTGCATAATATGCTGATGTGATATACTTGTTATTAGAATGTATCCCTTCGGACTCTGGTGATGGCAGTTGCACTTCTTCCCTCAGCTGGGGCTCAGTCACCTGGGGCCCAGAGAGGGGAGAGGTCAGGCTTGTCTTTCACATGTCCCTGGTGCTATGCAGAATATCAGGAAGGGAAGAGGACAGGAGGGAACATTGTCTTCATATGTGAATGTATCTGTTAAACTATGTGAAGGGATGGTGTGATTAATGGGGAACCACTTACTGGTTTCCACAATGTCTGTGCGCAAGTCACTCCCTCCTTTGGCATTGGGGGGAGGTGTATGGCAGTGTCTGGAACCATTGTATGTCTTCTCTGATGTTGCACTTATCCTGGGATAGTGTATGACCTAGAGGCTCACTCCCCTCAGTGAGCTTGTCCAGGAGTGGGGTCAAGGGGTTTTACTTGAGATGGGGGTATCTAGAGTTGACAATTGAGTTATGCCATTGGATGAGTTGGTGTTTTTGTGCTATGAAGTACCAGGAACGAGATTAGAACCTCGTCTTAGGGACCAAACTGAATGATAAATTATAGCGAATGCTATCTGGCTACGGGATACTCCTTTCTCATTATAAAGTCTCACTTTGTAAACTGTTCCTAATATCTGTGGTTTGTTATGTCGACTAGGGGGGTGGATCTTTGCTATAAAAGATCTCAGTAGCCATTGTGTTGCCACTCTCAACGGTTCATTAGAAATAGTGAATTGTTGAAAGTCATTGCAAAGATCTTATTATTAAAGATGTAGTTTAAGTATAACTCTGATTGGTGTGTGAACTTTGTCTCTCCACATTTGGTAATACAGAAATTAACCACCACAGACTAACCTTGTGAAACTGACCTATTATAATCTCCTGCTCCTGGGAGTATCATCCTGCGTTGCAAACCAGCTGCACCTGCATCCTTGTATGAATAAAGTTCCTCCCAGGAACAGGAAACTATAAAGATATGTGCTCATCACCCAATGCTTCAGGAATTCAAACTGTCTACACTGCGCTGTGTAACTTATTCTCTCTGAGCTCAGAAATAAAGAATCTTGGTTTGACTTGGACTCCAGCAGATCCTTATTTTATAATATCCACCACAACTCTCCCACAGATTGCTGTTTATCATTGTCTCAATGAAGAGTTCTTTGTTTTACTTTCCTGGGGTCAAACTGTTGCGTGAAATAGAAAATGTCCTCTTGTCCCGTGCACTGTAGTCAGCAGCTCACATATACAGTGATGGTAGGCTACATACACAATGAGATTATTATGGATGAGAGCAACATTATTTGTCAAATGGCAACCAAGCATCAATCATCATGTCACCAGAATAAGACCATCCAAATGTATTGGAAAGGAGCATCAAGCTCATCACATGCAGTTTCACCACCCTGTGAAGTTCATTACTTATTTCATCTGTAGCCTAATAAACTACATGGTTTCCCAAGTCGTAGAGGGAGGACCACACAACATATCATCACGTGACTCCAAGTTAACTAAGATGTGATGTTTATTATATACATATTTGCTCATAAAGGAGTTTCCACCTCCATTTCTCACTTATACATTTTTACTGACACAAAAAGACCCCACCATGTCAAACGAACTAACATCTGTCTGCATTTATAAAAGTGTACAGGCATATCCTGTTTCCATCAGCCCCGTCATTACTTTAGAAATGGTTGGATCAATATCCACCTTCATGATATGGATGAAGCCTGATTTGGAATGTCTGAGTAGTTCTGATGTCATAATACATCCCTCTGATAATCAAGTGATATTTAGAATGTCTGAGTAGTTCTTGCTGGCTTCATAGTTTACTCCTCTGATAATCAAGTGATATTTACATGTGATACATTTGCTCCATTGTTTCCATTTGACGTCAGGAAGAGAATGGGCTGATCGTGGTGGTACTATTCTATAGGTAAGGCTGTCCAATATGAATGTTCAATACACACAATAGGTTTGATCGGTAGCCAGTTAGCTAGCTGCTACGTCTTTGTCCACACAGCAGCTAGCTATCAACAAAGTAAAAATGCCCTCCAGGACTGGTGGTGGCAGCAGTGTACTACAACCACTGTTTACCGGAGCTTCCTGAGGGGGAAAAAATTAGGCTGTATTTTGCTTGATTAACCTTTCATTGCTACCAAACCCGGATCCGGGAGCACCCCCATTACAAAAGCTGACTAGCATAGCCTAGCCTACAGCTACAGGGATATCATATAATAAAATGTTCATGAAATCACAAGTCCAAGACACCAGATGAAAGATACAGATCTTGTGAATCCAGCCATCATTTCTGATTTTTAAAATGTTTTACAGGGAAGACACAATATGTAAATCTATTAGCTAACCACCATAGCAAAAGACACAACTTTTTTTTACTCCACCAGTTTTTTACTCCATCAGTAGCTATCACTAATTCGACTAAATAAAGATATATATAGCCACTAACCAAGAAACAACTTCATAAGATGACAGTCTGATAACATATTTATGGTATAGCATATGTTTTTTTAGAAAAATGTGCATTTTTCAGGTATAAATCACAGTTCTACATTGCAGCTGCAATCTGAAATAGCGTTGGAAGCAGCCGGAATAATTACAGAGACCGATGTCAATTACCAAAATACTCATCCTAAAACATTTCTTAAAAATACACAGCGTACAGTATTTGAAAGACACAGATCTTGTGAATCCAGGCAATATTTCAGATTTTCTAAGTGTTTTACAGCGAAAACACAATAAATCGTTATATTAGCATACCACATGTGCAAACATTACCCCAGCATTGAATCATGGCAAAAAGACCGATAACTTTATCGCCACCAAAATATATTAATTTTTTCACTAACCTTCTCAGAATTCTTCCGATGACACTCCTGTAACATCATATTACAACATACATATAGAGTTTGTTCGAAAATGTGCATATTTAGCCACAAAAATCGTGGTTATACAATGAGAAAAGTAGCTAAACTGGGCAGAAAATGTCGGGCGCCATCTTGGAGAGTGACTTAGTCTAATCATTAAATAATCATAAACTTGACTAAAAAATACAGCGTGGACAGCATTTGAAAGACAAATTAGTTCTTAATGCAATCGCTGAATTACATTTTTAAAATTAACCTTACTGCGCAATACAAGTTGCGCCAAAGCGAAGCTACCCCCAAAAAAATGCCAGCTTATGCGTTTAACATTTTTCAACAGAACAACGATTTATCAGCATAAATAGTTCTTACTGTTAGCTGAGCTTCCATCAGAATCTTGGGCAATGTGTCCTTTCTCCGGTCTAATCGTCTTTTGGTCGAAAGATGTCCTCTTGTCCGGTCGAAATGCCCACTAACGTTCGGCATGTACAGGCAAAGTGTCCAACTCTTGAAAGTGCGTCAGAAAGAAATGCCAGAAAATCGCAATAAACTGATATAAACTGAAATAATTCGGTTCAAAATAACAAGATTATGATGTCTTCAAAGCTTATATCGAATAAAAACATGACCGGAATTATCTAAGGAGCTAAAACCAGAGCTTCCACAACGATAGGCAAAGCTCCTCTTTGCGCCAGAGCGAAGATCCAAAAGAATGGCCACCGTGATTCCAATCACTTTACAACCTTTGGGAATGACGCAGAAAGTCCATTTCAAGTCTCCCTATTCGCTGACACCCAGGGGAAGGCGTATGCAGTGCATCTCAACCAATAGAGGACAGGCAAATTAAAATACAGATCTCAGAACAGCCAGTACAATTCTGAATTCTGACATACACATAGGAAAATTGCTCTAAGTCGAGTTCTGTTTCACCCACAGACATAATTCAAACGGTTTTAGAAACTAGAGAGTGTTTTCTATCCAATAGTAATAATAATATGCATATTGTACGAGCAAGAATTGAGTACGAGGCAGTTTAATTTGGAGACGAATTTGGACTATGTCGAAATGGCACCCCCCTAGTGGCAAGAAGTTAACCATCCAAAATGTTATGTGAGTAAAGTCATACCTTATAAAAAAAACTCACAACAGGTGTGATGGAAACAGGTTCTCAGAAGACTGAGGTGGGTTTTCCTCAAACTTTTTACCTGGGCTTTGCTCCTTTCATATTTATTTTGATCCTGACAAACTCCCCAGTCCCTGCTGGTGACAAGCATACCCATAACATGATGCTGCCACCACAATGCTTATTGTGTGGTTAATGTGTGGTCTATCTCCAGGTCATCAGACTAATAAATAGTCACCTCTAGCCAGCCTCCGCACAGTATCCTGCCCTGAACTTTAGTCACTGTTACACTGCCGTCTACCACCCAGTACTCCACCCTGTATTCTAGTCAAGGCTCATCCTATATAACTACTACTGTACACACCTTTTCTATTCATATACAGTCCATAATGTCTATGCACACCATCATATACATTGTAAACTAACTGTATATATATTTATATTCCAGACTCTGACATTGCTCGTTCTACTATTTCTATATTTCTTCATCCTTGAAATAAATTGTGGGGATTTGCATGTATTGATTTGTATTGTTAGATATTACAGCACTGTTTCAATACAACAGGGATGACATCAGAGAAATATGTGTATGAGACCAATAACATTTGATTTGATCTGGTCAGAGGTGTGCAGACAACAGATGGTGTTTATGGTGCAGAGGACTGTGGACTCAGTGGAGGACATCCCAGCCACTTGGCAGTGTTGACACTGTTACTTCCTACCTGACTGGTAGTAGGACTTCACTGCTACTTCCTATCTGACTGGTAATAGGACTTCACTGCTACTTCCTATCTGACTGGTAATAGGACTTCACTGCTACTTCCTATCTGACTGGTAATAGGACTTCACTGCTACTTCCTATCTGACTGGTAATAGGACTTCGCTGCTACTTCCTACCTGACTGAAGGCTGTAGGAATGAAGATATACGATAGCATAACTTCCTGTAGGCAGTGTAGCATAACTTCCTGTAGGCAGTGTAGCAGAACTTCCTGTAGGCAGTGTAGCATAGCTTCCTTTAGGCAGTGTAGCATAACTTCCTGTGGGCAGTGTAGCAGAACTTCCTGTAGGCAGTGTAGCATAACTTTCTGTAGGCAGTGTAGCAGAACTTCCTGTGAAAGTAGTGAAATGAATGACATTGAATGAAAAGGTGTGGCATTTACTTCTGTGTATGTCCAATGTATATTGTGTGATCAAAATCTACTATAGAAATGATAGTTTTCTTAGTTGATCATACTTCAATCAACTTTCCCAGCATGAACAGCAGCCTCAGAACAATTTCGTATTTATAATGACAGCATGGCAAAATGCCTCCTATGGGGCAGTAAACACAGATCTGGTTACTTTGAAATTCTGCCCCTGAACAAGGCAGTTAACTTCTCTTGGGTAGGGGGAAGCATTCGGAATTTTGGATGAAAAGCATGCCCAAATTAAACTGCCAGCTACTCATCCCCAGAAGATATGCATATTATTAGTAGATTTGGATAGAAAAAAACTCTGAAGTTTCTAAAACTGTTTGAATCATGTCTGTGAGTATAACAGAACTTATTTAGCAGGTGAAACCCTGAGGACAAACCATTCAGATTTATTTTTTTGAGGTCACTCTCTTTTCAATGAGATTTCATTGGGACACCAGATTTCTAAGGGACCTTCTTGCAGTTCATACCGCTTCCACTGGATGTCAACAGTCTTTAGAAATTGGTTGAGGTTATTCCTTTGTGTAATGAAGAAGTACGGCCATCTTGAAGGAGGGTCACTCGAAGTGTCCTGTTTGTTAGAAGCGCGTGACCAGAAAGCTAGCTACAGTTGGTTTTAATCCTGTATTGAACACAGATCATCCCGTCTTCAATTTTATCGATTATTTACGTTAAAAAATACCAAAAGGTGTATTACAAAAGTAGTTTGACATTTTTTGCCAAAGTTTACAGGTAACCTTTGAGATATTTTGTAGTCACGTTTCACAAATTGGAACCGGTATTTTTCTGGATCAAACGCGCCAAATAAATTGACATTTTGGATATATATCGATGGAATTAATCGAAAAAAAGGACCATTTGTGATGTTTATGGGACATATTGGAGTGCCAACAACAGAAGCTCGTCAAAGGTAACATGAATTATATTTTTATTTCTGCGTTTTGTGTCGCGCCTACAGGGTTGAATTATGCTTCTCTTTCTTTGTTTACAATGGTGCTATCCTCAGACAATAGCATTGTTTGCTTTCGCCGAAAAGCCTATTTGAATTCTGACATGTTGGCTGGATTCACAACCAGTGTAGCTTTAATTTGGTATCTTTCATGTGTGATTTAATGATAGTTAGATTTTTATAGTAATTCGCTCTGCATTTTCTCTGGCTTTGGCCAAGTGAGACAGTAGCGTCCCGCCTAAACTCAGATTTTTGGATATAAATATGAACTTTACCGAACAAAACATACATGTATTGTGTAACATGAAGTCCTATGAGTGTCATCTGATGAAGATCATCAAAGGTTAGAGATTAAAACCTCTAAGAACTACCCCCCCCCTTCTTTCAATTTCCACCTGAAGACATACCCAAATCTAACTGTCTCTAGCTCAGGCCCAGGAGCAAGGATATGCATATTCTTGGTACCATTTGAAAGAAAACACTCTGAAGTTTGTGTAAATGTGAATTAAATGTAGGAGAATATAACACAATAGATCTGGTTTAGATAATACAATGAAAAAAACAATACGTTTTTTCTTTTTAATTGTTGTATCATCATCTTTAAAATGAACAAGATGTTTTCCACTGAAATTGTCCCCATATTCATAAGGCAACAGTACTTGTGCAAAGTTTCAGAATGATAACTTCCAAAATGAGTGTGCTACATGACATTTATCATGAGGTCACCCAGGTGTCCCACACATGTAGCCCAAATGTACCCAAGTGGCCAAATTGGTGAAGGTATACATTTTGAAACAAATAACTATATACAAAATACCAAAATGGTATTCTAACACCCCCCCCCCCCCCCAAAAAAAGTTTAGATTTTTTTTTTTAACAAAATAACATGGGTAACTATTTACACACTTTCAATATTTGGAAGACCCTCAGTCCTCTATCAAATCAAATATATTTACATAGCCCTTCCTACATCAGCTAATATCTCAATGTGCTGTACAGAAACCCGGCCTAAAACCCCAAACAGCAAGCAATGCAGGTGTAGAAGCACGGTGGCTAGGAAAAACTCCCTAGAAAGGCAAAACCTAGGAAGAAACCTAGAGAGGAACCAGGCTATGAGGGGTGGCCAGTCCTCTTCTGGCTGTGCCGGGTGGAGATCACAGTGGTTGTAGAGGGTGCAACAGGACAGCACCTCAAGAGTAAAAATGAACAGTTTAGGGTTCCCATAGCCGCAGGCAGAACAGTTGAAACTGGAACAGCAGCAAGGCCGGGTGGACTGGGGACAGCAAGGAGTCATCATTCCAGGGGGTCCTGACGCATGGTCCTGGGGCTCAGGTCCTCAGAGAAAGAAGGAGAGAAAGAGAGAGCATACTTAAATTCACACAGGACACCGGATAAGACAGTAAAAGTACTCCAGATATAACAAACTGACCCTAGCCCCCCGACACAAACTACTGCAGCATAAATACTGGAGGCAGAGACAGGAGGGGGTCATGAGACACTGTGGCCCCATCCGATGAGACCCCCGGACAGGGCCAAACAGGAAGGATATAACCCCACCCACTTTGCCAAAGCTCTACACAATATTCTGCTGCTGATGCCAGATGCCATAGCAGTCTCTTTCTGATGTAAAGCAGAGGGTCACCGAGCATGTGGTGCATGTGATGGGGGACTTCATCTTGCAAACAACACAGCAACGCCTCCACGCTGTGCCCTTTTGGCCCTTAGGGACATCCATGCCTGCACAAATATATTTGGGCAGATGAACACTTGTGGCAGGAGCAGAAGGGACAGGGTGTGGTGCAGTGGTGCTGTAGCCAGCAAGCTCCTTGATGAGCTGCTCTCTGAAGGCTTTCTGTGAGAGGAAGGGCTTTCCACAGCTCTTAGCCATTTCCTTGTGTAGGATGAATGCATTCACCACAGCAATGTCGACGAAATGATAGAAGAAGGTCTTGTACCATTTCATTGTCTTATGCAGAACATTGTAATAGCCTATCAGCGCATCTGATAGGTCCACACCTCCCATGCTCTTGTTGTAGTCCTTTACTGCAGCTGGAATGGGGACATTTTTGGTGGTCCATACCCCGGCACCATCCTTGACACGTCTGACCACATGATCCCCACTGAAGGACTTGTGGATTGTTGTGCACATCACCACCTCTCTGGTATCCATCCACTTTACAAAAAGCAGGTCATCTTCACGGATCCATCGCATGGTCCCCCGCTCAGCCCGCTCAGGCATGTCGTTCACCTTCGTCTTCGGAAAGCCCACCCTGTTGGTACGAATGGTGCCACAAGCCCACACTTCCCGCTTCCTAAGGTCTGCAAACAGGGTAGGGCTTGTGTAGAAGTTATCCACAAACAGTTTGTAGCCCTTCCCTAGCAGTTGAAAATCCAATAACTCCATTACAGAGTCATAGCCAAGTCCCTTACCGGTAGCAAAACTGTTCTTCCCCTCATAGACAAAAAAATTGCATGTGTAGGCACACACAGAATCAGCCAACACAAACAGCTTGTAACCCCACTTGGTTGGTTTGTTTCGCATGTATTGTTTGAGGCCAATTCTGGCCTTTGAGGCTACCATCCTCTCATCGATTGACACGTTCTGGGCTGGCTGAAAGTACGTCTTGCAGGCCTCAACAATGCTGGAGTAGAGAGGTTTTATTTTGCACAGTCTATCAAACGCTGCTGTGCCTCTCTTCTTGTCATTCGCTTCATCAACCTTTGGGTCACTGATATGAAGCGCCTGTGAAAGAACCAGAAACCTTTTGCAGGACATAACAGTCATGGGGAAAGGCAGCTGGTAGAGTGATGACGTTTTCCAGTAGTCCGTCAGGCTTTTCAGCTTCACCATCCCCATGTAGATGACCAGTGAAAGGTAGCAGAAAAAGTCTGACATGGATATGGACTTCCATGCTACCTTTTTGCCTGCCTGCTTCTTCTTCCCATACTTATTCGTGTTAGACACGAGCGAATCTACAACGGATTGTGTGAAAAACAACTGAAAAAGCTGAAGGGGGCTGTAAGTTGTGGTCGAGTTCACCTGAGGTCCTGGCTTCCTTTTCGGCCGAAAAGTTGGTTGGGGTGGCTCCACATCATCTTCTAGGACAGTGTGCCAACGCCCTTCTGTCCCTTTGTTAGCAGGTGGCACACTTCCCCTCTTCCGCTTCTTTGTCGGTGCCTTCACACCTGTAGATGGCCCAGAGACAGCAGGGGTCCAGCTGGATGAACAAGTTGGCGCTGGGGGCTCCCAGTCGGAATCAGTGCCACTGTGAATGAAAATTTTCAGTTAGAATAGTTTCACATATGAGCCCTGTATCAACAGGTATAATAAACATATATATAGAGTACAGGGAACATAAAGTGCTGTTCCATTTCACTTTGGCCATTTTGTGGGCCTGCCTCAAATAGGCCATTTCATGTGGGGGTGGGGTGTAGCAACAGACACACGCGCCTCGGCCATGCTCCCTCTAACCTCTAACCGTAATATATAGCCTAATTAGAGAAAGCATGCTGGCTCTGTTGAGATGTATGGGTTTGCTGTTACATTCTACTCCATTCCATTTATATATATATATATATATATACACACACAAACAAACATAGGCTATGGGTCGTTCACATACATACAAATGTATCCTCACTCACAATGAATAGCCAACGTGTACTTTACACATTTCATTACATTTTTATTGCAAATAAAACGTAAAAACAATCACAAATAATATTTTATATTATTAATTTCAAACAACGGCATTAGCGTGACAAGAACTTACCAGTCCAAAACAATGTCCTCTCCGTTCAAAAAAATAGGCCTCAGTTTCAGAATCATAGGAGTGATCGCTAATGGAGTCTTCCTCAAAAAACAGTTCTGTATCACTTTCACGATCAATTTCCTCAAAAATTTTGTCTACATTCGTATATCTAGTCTTAGATTTAGCTTTCCCTGACTTATTCGCCATGATGTTGGATAAATAAACAGCTGACGATATAAGTTGCCGAAATACTGCTGTGCGTAATAACTTTCCTTCCTTCCAGTTCTAAACGCAAAGGTAAAAGACACTCGTTACGCCTGCGTTTCATGTATGGGGTCGGTCTTCAAACAAAGAACCATTTGATAGCCAATGAATAGAGGTAAATGGCACTATCTACCCAGCTAGATTTCAAGACGATGAGTGGTCATTGGGTTAAAATACAGTCAATCAACGAGACAGTGGCCATATAATTGGTGTACAATGAGCTCGTTACTCGTTGTCTTCCAATCGTTTTTTTTGGCTCAATACGTCCCGCGAAATGACCCATCAAGTTTGGTTGCATTACAAACAAACAGTTGATTGCAAGAAAACCAAACATGACTGGATAACGTCAGGTTTAGTCAGTGTATTTAGGTTGGATGTTTCGTCGAAAATTGAATGAAATGAAATTCAACGACATAAGCGTTCACAAAATGTTTCGTGTTAGGCTATAAAAAATGGATTTAACCGAACAAAAGACCATTCAGTTTGTAACAATGAGCCTTGGGATTGCAAACAGAGCAAAATCTTCAAAAGTAAACGATTTATTTCAACGCAATCTGTGATAATGTTACGCTAGTGCTGGTTGAAAAAGTAGTTTGTTATGGAGCGCTGAGCTCAGATAATCGCATCCTATTCTTTCGCAGTAAATCCTTTTTTAAATCTGACAACGCAGTTGGATTAGCAAGATTCACGGCTTTTGAAGCATGTGAGACACTTGTATTTTCAGGAATGTTTAATATGACTATTTGTGGCGATCATCGTATGTTGTCTATTTTCAAACCCGGATCCGGGATCGGTAGTTAAGAGAAGTTAATTTTACCTCTATTTCTGCTTTTTGTTACTCCTCTCTTTGGCTGGAAAAATGGCTGTATTTTTCTGTGACTTGGCTCTAACCTAACATAATCGTTTGGTGTGCTTTCGTCGTAAATCCTTTTTGAAATCGGACATTTTGGCTGGATTTACAACAGGTGTATCTTTAAAATGGTGTGAAATACTTGTATGTTTGAGGAATTTAAATTATGGGATTTCTGTTTTGAATTTGGCGACCGGCAGTTTCCCTGGCTGTTGACGAGGCCCACATACCCTAGTGAGGTTAACAAGAAATTTGTGGAGTGGTTGAAAAACGAGTTATAATGACTCCAACCTAAGTGTATGTAAACTTCGACTGTGTGTATAAATATATATATATATAAAATATATATATATAATATCAAATGAATATGCGACCATTTAAACAACTGCATTAGCATGAGAAGCAAAAACCTATTTTACTTACTGGTCTAAAAGTGGATCTTTTCCTTCCAAAAACATTTCTTCCACGCTGGAATCATAACTGTGGTCACTCACAGAGTCCTCATCCATTCCTTCTGTGTCACTCTCCTGGTCAATGTCTGCAATAATATCATCAAAATGTTTATACTTGGACTGAGATTGAGCTTTTCCACTCTTAGTAGCCATGTTTAACTTTTTCAGATTTGAGAAGTTTGTAGAAGAGAAGGAACTGCTGTGAAACGTAAACTACAGTGCGTCCTGTTTCCTTTCACCAGAGAATGAACTCTGTTGTGCACAGCTCTAGCATGATGGCTGTTTGTCCTACAAACGGCATTCACATACTGCTGGAAAGCCCAGCTCATTGGCTATCTAGCTAGGTTTCAAAACGATAGGTGGTCATTGGACCAAGACCCTTCATGGGCTAATTCAGGTGTTGTATAGCCAATACATAATGTAGAATGATGAAACAAGTTTGGTTGCCTTCTAGAGTGTCTGAAGATTGCACAGAAACCAAACTTGACCATGTTAAACAATGTTAGATTTCTAACAAAATTAGATTTCATAAAATTGTTTTGTTGCAAGTTGAGTCGGAATTCATGCAGAACGCTGTTTACAACACGGATGGTGTGAGGATATACAATACCATTCAAGAGTTCGGGGTCACTTAGAAATGTTTTTGAAAGAAAAGCTATTTTTTTGTCCATTTAAAATAACATCAAATTGATCATATACACAGTGTAGACATTGTTAATGTTGTAAATGACTATTGTAGCTGGAAATGGCTGATTATCTACATAGGCGTACAGAGGCCCATTATCAGCAACCATCACTTCTGTGTTCCAATGGCACGTTGTGTTACCAAATCCAAGTTTATAATTTTAAAAGGCTAATTGCTCCATTTTGAGCCTGTAATCAAACCCACAAATGCTGATGCTCCAGACACTCAACTGGTCTAAAGAAGGCCAGTTTTATTGCTTCTTTAAAATCAGCATAACAGTTTTCAGCGGTGCTAACATAATTGCAAAAGGGTTTTCTAATGATCAAGTAGCCTTTTAAAATTATAAACTTGTATTAGGTAACACAAAGTGCCATTGGAACACAGGAGTGATGGTTGCTGATAATGGGCCTCTGTACGCCTATGTAGATATTCCATAAAACAATCTGCCATTTCCAGCTACAACAGTCATTTACAACAGTAACAATGTTTAAACTGTATTTCTGATCAATTTGATGTTATTTTATTGGACAAAAAATGTGCTTTTCTTTCAAAAACAAGGACATTTCTAAGTGACCCCAAACTTTTCAACGGTAGTGTATATATAGAAATACACGTTTAAAATTTGTACCAATTGATTGGTCGAAAGAACAAGTGACTAAGTCAAACAAGATGTGTATTAGTCTGTGACAGCCCTACTAGTAAAAGATACCAGTCCATCTTCATGTCAACTAACAGAACTCTGCTGGTTGTCCTGGTAATAGATACCAGTGGGCAGAACTATTGTATTTGTTCAAACTAAACTCCAGCACTTACTTTGATGTGTCAAATCTGATCCTTTCTTCTCTTCTCGTCTTCTCACAGTTCCACTCAGCCCCGTTGTTTTCCTGCAGTCCACCAGCAGCACAGACAACCTCTTCATACCCAGCAGTGAGGCGCTACCGGGAGAGGCACAACACGGGGACTCCGGGAGGGTGAAAGGGCAAGCGTTGTCCTGGTAATCATAAAGAGGGGACACAGACACATATCATTATGGATGCTGATGCCACTGTTGTCATAAAGTGTTTTACAGAAACCCAGCCCAGACCCAGATAGAGCAAGCTGTATGCTAGACCAGACCAAGCTGTACCATCTGGTGTTCTGATCTGGAGACACTCTTCTCTGCCTCGTCAGCATCAGGATGTTGTTGATGCTCCCCAGAGGATCCACGATAGTCACGTCTCTCTCCTGTGTGAACGAGAACAGCAAACAGACGGTAAACTTATGACCATCTATTACAATCAAGAGGCATGAATATGTCTAAAATGGCCACTTTCATTATGATTTTGTAAAATATTGTTTGTGTTGCAAATGTAAAGGGTCATTTCCACAAAATGGGTGCCTTTTACGTCCCTTTGATATTTTAAGCAGAAATAATGCCAATTTACCTACCTCACCCCCCATACTGATTTTATTTATTTACTTTTCTGCTCTTTTGCACACCAGTATCTCTACTTGCACATGATCATCTGATGATTTATCACTCCAGTGTTAATCTGCTAAATTGTAATTATTCGATTTATTGCCTACCTCCTCATGCCTTTTGCACACATTGTATATAGATTCTCTTTTTTTTTTCTACCATGTTATTGACTTGTTTATTGTTTACTCCATGTGTAACTCTGTGTTGTCTGTTCACACTGCTATGCTTTATCTTGGCCAGGTCGCAGTTGCAAATGAGAACTTGTTCTCAACTAGCCTACCTGGTTAAATAAAGGTGAAATTAAAAATAAATTTAAAAAATGCACCAATTTTAAAAGCCTGTTATACTAGATGAGGTGAACTTTAATGTAGACCACATGAAGAATGAGAATTCAATACATTGAAGTCCCAAAAACATATGTACCAATGGCAGATTGCCCCTTAAACAATTCCTACAGTACTGAACAACATATTCAAGTGTAGAACAGAAGTAGAATGCCCCTTTAAAACCACACATTATTTCAAGAACTGCATAGTGCCCCTGTTTTTAAGACAGTACTCACTGGTGGTAATCTGATCTTCAGCCTCCTCCTTTTTCACTCCCAAAACGTCTTCATCCTCTTTTATTGAGATAGCCTCCTCTTCCTCTTTTACTCTAAAAGGTTCTTCCTCTTCTTTCACTACATTCTCTTCTTTCAATGTTATGGCATCTTCCTCCTTTCTGATTCTGAAAGCTTCTACCTCATCCTCTTCCACTCTGACAACCTCTTTCCCATCTTCTTCTTTCACTGTAATATCATCCTCTTCTTCTTTCAATGTGATAGCCTCCTCTTCCTCATTTTTCATCCTGAAAGCTTCTTCCTCTCCTTTCATCAGAGCTTCTTTCTCCGTCGAGCTTAGTGAGCTCATGCTCTGGTCGATTAGCATAGTGCATTATCAATTTAACATATTTGCTAATTTAACAAGCAAATTACGTGTAAATGAACGAGTAGACAAGTAAACAGAATTATATTCAAAACACTAAGAGTAAAATACACGAGAATGGTCTGAAGCGCTTCAATGTTTCGGTTTTAGGTTTGCTAGCAAATCACCACGTTGGTTGAATCAGAAGCCTTTTGTCGCTGTTGAAGAAGCCTCCTGTCCCGTCCACTAGATTATACGTCACGCAAGAAGCATCACCTGAAATACTCATATCGCCATCTGCTGACTGGAGTGGGTAACGCAGATTGGAAAAATATTAATTACAATGTTTATTCTGGCAAGCAATGTCATAAGAAGTCATTTTAAAACAACCAGATGTTATGTTTTCTCTTACTTCTAACAGCCAATACTTTCCTCCAGGGCTGACCAGCCCATTAGGCAGCACCAGGTGACAGATTGAAGAGGGTGGCATATTACTAGCTAAACTGACCAAGGTTCATCGCTAACAACACATAATAACACCTCACATAATGATGCCCAACTACAATGAAAAATTCTCTCACCCAATGGCATATGGGCTATTTATGTGATTGTTGGTGTTGCCACATGAAGCGGTGTCCACTTAGCAAAAGGTAACATGGACAGATAGGACTCTACCTGTGTAGAGCACATGCCCCTTTGCCCTTCCTGTCTCTGAAGTGTCCTTTTGGGTGGTGGTATAATTTGAATTCATTTTTTGCCAAAAGTTATTCTGAACCTACTGCCTGCAAGTTGTCGTTATCTACACCCAAAAAATGTAGATTTCAAAAGTGGTCTCCTGATGTGGTTTGAGTATTGATGAGGACTTAGAACATCTAATGTTGTTGTTTTTCTATTAACAGTGTGATTTAGAGAGAAAAACAGGGACATCAGAAACCTGGAAAAACTAAATGGAGAATATATATATACTTTTTAAACGTAATTAGGTTAAAAATCTAATAAAATGGATTTTATAGGGCCCTAAATATTCTATATATTTTCTCTCATTACTGGATTATGTAGGGATAGTGTAGAGCACAGGTGTCAAACTCATTCCACGGGGGGCCGAGTGTCTGCGGGTTTTCGCTCCTCCCTTATACTTGATTGATGAATTAACATCACTAATTAGTTAGGAACTCCCCACACCTGGTTGTCTAGGGCTTTATTGAAAGGAAAAAACAAAAACCTGCAGACACTAGGCCCTCCGTGGAATGAGTTTGACACCCCTGGTGTAGAGTAACAGCTGTATCCTGAAGTGACCTTTAACCTCCCTGCTCCTCAATACTTCTTCCACTGGATCAAAGCTTCAGCTAAGAAGGATACATGATAGTGGCAACACATGGAGTAGGGTTGGATATAGTCATGGTAGGATACATGATAGTGGAAACACATGGAGTAGGGTTTGATATAGTCATGGTAGGATACATGATAGTGGCAACACATGGAGGTGGGTTGGATATAGTCATGGTAGGATACATGATAGTGGAAACACATGGAGTAGGGTTTGATATAGTCATGGTAGGATACATGATAGTGGCAACACATGGAGGTGGGTTGGATATAGTCATGGTAGGATACATGATAGTGGAAACACATGAAGTAGGGTTGGATATAGTCATGGTAGGATACATGATAGTGGCAACACATGGAGTAATGTTTGATATAGTCATGGTAGGATACATGATAGTGGTAACACATGGAGTTGGGTTGGATATAGTCATGGTAGAATACATGATAGTGACAACACATGGAGTTGGGTTGGATATAGTCATGGTAGGATACATGATAGTGGACACACATGGAGTAGGGTTGGATATAGTCATGGTAGGATACATGATAGTGACAACACATGGAGTAGGGTTGGATATAGTCATGGTAGGATACATGATAGTGGCAACACATGGAGTAGGGTTGGATATAGTCATGGTAGGATACATGATAGTGGCAACACATGGAGTAGGGTTGGATATAATCATGGTAGGATACATGATAGTGGCAACACATGGAGTTGGGTTGGATATAGTCATGGTAGGATACATGATAGTGACAACACATGGAGTAGGGTTGGATATAGTCATGGTAGGATACATGATAGTGACAACACATGGAGTAGGGTTGGATATAGTCATGGTAGGATACATGATAGTGGCAACACATGGAGTAGGGTTGGATATAGTCATGGTAGGATACATGATAGTGGCAACACATGGAGTAGGGTTGGATATAATCATGGTAGGATACATGATAGTGGCAACACATGGAGTTGGGTTGGATATAGTCATGGTAGGATACATGATAGTGGCAACTAATGGAGTAGGGTTGGATATAGTCATGGCAGGATACATGATAGTGGAAACACATGGAGTAGGGTTGGATATAGTCATGGTAGGATACATGATAGTGGCAACACATGGAGCTGGGTTGGATATAGTAATGGTAGGATACATTGGGCAGCAAGATGTTCTTTACCATTCGGCCATCAGATTTGCCACCAATGCTCCTTATAGGACACCTCACTGCACTCTATACTCCTCTGTAAACTGGTTATCTCTGTATACCAGTTGCAAGACCCACTGGTTTAATGCTTATTTATAAAACCCTCTTAGGCCTCACTCACCCCTATCTAAGATATCTACTGCAGCCCTCATCCTCCACATACAACACCCGTTCTGCCAGTCACATTCTGTTAAAGGTCCCCAAAGCACACACATCCCTGGGTCGCTCCTCTTTTTAGTTCGCTGCAGCTAGCGATGGGAACAAGCTGCAAGAAACACTCAAACTGGACAGTTTTATCTCCATCTCTTCATTCAAAGACTCAATCATGGACACTCTTACTGACAGTTGTGGCTGCTTCGTGTGATGTATTGTTGTCTCTACCTTCTTGCCTTTGTGCTCTTGTCTGTGCCAAATAATGTTTGTACCATGTTGTGCTGCTACCATGTTGTGCTGCTACCATGTTGTTCTCATGTGGTGTTGGTACCATGTTGTGTTGCTACCATGTTGTTCTTCTACAATGTTTTTGTCACGTGGTGTTGCAATCATGGTGTGTTAGTACCATGTTGTGTTGCTGCCATGTTGTGATGCTACCATGTTGTTTGTCATGTGGTGTTGCTACCATGTTGTTGTCATGTGGTGTTGCTACCATGTTGTTGTTATGTGGTGTTGCTACCATGTTGTTGTCATGTGGTGTTGCCACCATGTTGTTGTTATGTGGTGTTAATACCATGTTGTTGTTATGTTGTGTTGTTGTTATGTTGTGTTTCTACCATGTTGTTGTCATGTGGTGTTGCTACCATGTTGTGTTGCAACTATGTTGTGTTGCTACCATGTTGTTGTTATGTGGTGTTGCTACCATGTTGTTGTTATGTGGTGTTGCCACCATGTTGTTGTTATGTGGTGTTGCTACCATGTTGTTGCCATGTTGTGTTGCTACCATGTTGTGTTGCTACCATGTTGTGTTGCTACCATGTTGTTGTTATGTGGTGTTGCTACCATGTTGTTGCCATGTTGTGTTGCTACCATGTGGTGTTGCTACCATGTTGTTGTTATGTGGTGTTGCCACCATGTTGTTGTTATGTTGTGTTGCTACCATGTTGTTGTTATGTTGTGTTTCTACCATGTTGTTGTCATGTTGTGTTGCAACCATGTTGTGTTGCTACCATGTTGTTGTTATGTGGTGTTGCTACCATGTTGTGTTTATGTGGTGTCGCTACCATGTTGTTGTCATGTGGTTTTGCTACCTTGTTGGTGTCATGTGGTGTTGCAACCATGTTGTGCTGCTGCCATGTTGTGTTCCTACCATGTTGTGTTGCTACCATGTTGTTGTCATGTGCTGTTGCAACCATGTTGTGTTGCTACCATGTTGTGTTGCTACCATGTTGTTGTCATGTGCTGTTGCAACCATGTTGTGTTGCTACCATGTTGTGTTGCTACCATGTTGTGTTGCTACCATGTTGTTGTTATGTGGTGCTGCTGCCATGTGGTGTCGCTACCATATTGTTGTCATGTTGTGTTACTACCATGTTGTTGTCATGTGGTGTTGCTACCATGTTGTGTTGCTACCATGTTGTGTTAGTACCATGTTGTTGTTATGTGGTGTTTCTACCATGTTGTCAAGTTTTGCTGCTGCCATGTTGTGTTGCTACCATGTTGCGCTGCTGCCATGTTGTGTTGCTACCATGTTGTCATGTGGTGTTGCTACCATGTTGTTGTTATGTTGTGTTGCTACCATGTTGTTGTTATGTCGTGTTGCTACCATGTTGTTGTCATGTGGTGCTGCTACCATGTTGTTGTTATGTTGTGTTGCTACCATGTTGTTGTCATGTTGTGTTGCAACCATGTTGTGTTGCTACCATGTTGTTGTTATGTGGTGTTGCTACCATGTTGTGTTTTTACCATGTTGTGTAGCTACCATGTTGTGTTGCTACCATGTTGTGTTTCTACCCTGTTGTGTTGCTACCATGTTGTTGTTATGTGGTGTTTCTACCAGGCTGTGTTGCTACCATGTAGTTGTTATGTGGTGTTGCTACCATGTTGTGTTGCTACCATGTTGTTGTTATGTGGTGTTTCTACCATGTTGTGTTGCTACCATGTGGTGTTGCAACCATGTTGTTGTTATGTGGTGTTGCTACCATGTTGTGCTGCTGCCATGTTGTGTTGCTACCATGTTGTGCTGCTGCCATGTTGTGTTGCTACCATGTGTGGTTGCTACCATGTTGTTGTTATGTGGTATTGCTACCATGTTGTTGTTATGTGGTGTTGCCCCCATGTTGTTGTCATGTTGTTTTACTACCATGTTGTTGTCATGTGGTGTTGCAACCATGTTGTGCTGCTGCCATGTTGTGTTCCTACCATGTTGTGTAGCTACCATGTTGTTGTTATGTGGTGCTGCTACCATGTTGTGTTGCTACCATGTTGTTGTCATGTGGTGTTTCAACCATGTTGTGTTGCTACCATGTTGTGTTGCTACCATGTTGTGTTGCTACCATGTTGTTGTCATGTGGTGTTTCAACCATGTTGTGTTGCTACCATGTTGTTGTTATGTGGTGCTGCTGCCATGTTGTGTTGCTGTCATGTTGTTGTCATGTGGTGTTGCTACCATGTTGTGTTGCTACCATGTTGTGTTAGTACCATGTTGTTGTTATGTGGTGTTTCTACCATGTTGTCATGTTGTGCTTCTGCCATGTTGTGTTTCTACCATGTTGTGCTGCTGCCATGTTGTGTTGCTACCATGTTGTCATGTGGTGTTGCTACCATGCTGTCATGTTGTGTTGCTGCCATGTTGGTGTTATGTGGTGTTGCTACCATGTTGTTGTTATGTTGTGTTTCTACCATGTTGTTGTCATGTTGTGTTGCTACCATGTTGTTATGTTGTGTTGCTACAATGTTGTTGTCATGTGGTGTTGCTACCATGTTGTTTTTATGTGGTGTCGCTACCATGTTGTTGTTATGTGGTGTTGCTACCATGTTGTATTGCTACCATGTTGTTGTTATGTGGTGTTGCTACCATGTTGTATTGCTACCATGTTGTTTTCATGTGGTGCTGCTACCATGTTGTGTTTCTACCATGTTGTGCAGCTACCATGTTGTGTTTCTACCATGTTGTTGTTATGTGGTGTTTCTACCATGTTGTGGTGCTACCATGTTGTTGTTATGTTGTGTTGCTACCATGTTGTTGTTATGTGGTGTTGCTACCATGTTGTTGTTATGTTGTGTTGCTACCATGCTCTTGTCATGTGGTGTTGCAACCATGTTGTTGTTATGTGGTGTTTCTACCATGTTGGGTTGCTACCATGTTGTGTTGCTACCATGTTGTTGTCATGTGGTGTTGCTACCATGTTGTGCTGCTGCCATGTTGTGTTGCTACCATGTTGTGCTGCTGCCATGTTGTGTTTCTACCATGTGGTGTTTCTACCATGTTGTTGTTATGTGGTGTTGCTACCATGTTGTTGTCATGTGGTGTTGCAACCATGTTGTTGTCATGTGGTGTTGCAACCATGTTGTGCTACTGCCATGTTGTGTTCCTACCATGTTGTGTTTCTACCATGTTGTTGTTATGTGGTGCTGCTACCATGTTGTGGTGCTACCATGTTGTTGTCATGTGGTGTTGCAACCATGTTGTGTTGCTACCATGTTGTTGTTATGTGGTGCTGCTGCCATGTGGTGTCGCTACCATGTTGTTGTCATGTTGTGTTACTACCATGTTGTTGTCATGTGGTGTTGCTACCATGTTGTGTTGCTACCATGTTGTGTTAGTACCATGTTGTTGTTATGTGGTGTTGCTACCATGTTGTGTTAGTACCATGTTGTTGTTATGTGGTGTTTCTACCATGTTGTCATGTTGTGCTGCTGCTATGTTGTGTTGCTACCATGTTGTGCTGCTGCCATGTTGTGTTGCTACCATGTTGTCATGTGGTGTTGCTACCATGTTGTCATGTTGTGTTGCTACCATGTTGTTGTTATGTGGGGTTGCAACCATGTTGTTGTCATGTGGTGTTGCTACATGTAATAATAACATGTATGATTTATACACTACTCAAAAAAATAAAGGGAACACTTAAACAACACAATGTAACTCCAAGTCAATCACACTTCTATGAAATCAAACTGTCCACTTAGGAAGCAACACTGATTGACAATAAATTTCACATGCTGTTGTGCAAATGGAATAGACAAAAGGTGGAAATTATAGGCAATTAGCAAGACACCCCCAAAAAAGGAGTGATTCTGCAGGTGGTGACCACAGACCACTTCTCAGTTCCTATGCTTCCTGGCTGATGTTTTGGTCACTTTTGAAAGCTGGCGGTGCTCTCACTCTAGTGGTAGCATGAGACGGAGTCTACAACCCACACAAGTGGCTCAGGTAGTGCAGTTCATCCAGGATGGCACATCAATGCGAACTGTGGCAAAAAGGTTTGCTGTGTCTGTCAGCGTAGTGTCCAGAGCATGGAGGCGCTACCAGGAGACAGGCCAGTACATCAGGAGACGTGGAGGAGGCCGTAGGAGGGCAACAACCCAGCAGCAGGACCGCTACCTCCGCCTTTGTGCAAGGAGGTGCACTGCCAGAGCCCTGCAAAATGACCTCCAGCAGGACACAAATGTGCATGTGTCTGCTCAAACGGTCAGAAACAGACTCCATGAGGGTGGTATGAGGGCACCTGCAGAATCACTCCTTTTTTGGGGGTGTCTTGCTAATTGCCTATAATTTCCACCTTTTGTCTATTCCATTTGCACAACAGCATGTGAAATGTATTGTCAATCAGTGTTGCTTCCAAATTGGACAGTTTGATTTCACAGAAGTGTGATTGACTTGGAGTTACATTGTGTTGTTTAAGTGTTCCCTTTATTTTTTTGAGCAATGTATAAAGTTCTTTAGTAAAAAACATTAGTTGTCAGGTTTTGGCCAGGACTGTTCTGGTTTTTGGTCACTAGATGTCCCCATTGCACCTTTTTTGAACCTTTTGTTTTTTCCTTGCTCTAATTATTGTTTGCACCTGTATGTCGTTCCCTTGTTAGTATTTAAACCCTGTGTGTTCCTCAGTTCTTTGCTCAGTGTTTGTACGTTAGCACCCAGCCCCAGCCCTGCTGTTAACTTTTTCTCTTGTTGGAGTTTCCAGAGGTTCTCTGGTATTGTTCTTGTTTATTTTGGATTAGTCTTTTGAGGTTTGTTTTTTCCCTTGCTGTTCTTACCACTTTGTGGATTTTTTTTGTATTTTGGAAGATATCTATTTTTGTCTCTTGGCTTTTGTTTTGGACGTTGTGGATTTATATTTTTGCCGGAAGATCTTTCCTTTGATTAAACCACCGTCTCTAGTACTGCTGTGTCTGCCTCATCTTCTGGGTTCTGCCGATTTATTAGTGACTTTCTCACACCGGGTCCTGACATTAGTGACATAATTTTGTATTTAATATTACATAGTAAACTTTAATAATTGTAATATGTATGTTTAAATTAGTGTACTAAAGTTTTTGAATAAAATAAAAGGTTTGAAATAAAATGTAATTTACTTTCAATGAATTTAAATCTCTCTCCCTCTGTCTCTCCCCTTGGCTGGGAATGTTAAACGTCAAGAAGTTGTGAATCTAGAGGGGCTCTTACACACAGGGGAACTATATGTACACAAAATAACTAACAACCTGGACCCCCAGGTGTCTTTCAAAACATATGTTTTACAAACGACCTAAACAGATCATTTTTACCCTTTCAAAAATAGTTATAGGGGAGATGTCCGGGGGATGTCTCTGTCTTTGAAAGGGTGATTGTAATATTAAGATGTCCCCTTTACTGATGACCTAAACAGATACATCTTACCCCCCATAAAAGAGTGTCCGAGGGATGTCTCAGTCAACCCCACCAAAAAAAGCCCCAGAGGCCTCACACCCTCCTCTTTTACCCTTTAAAAAATAGTTGTCACTTATCCAGATTTAATGGTCAAGAGATTGTGAACCTAGAGGGGCCCTTGAACACATGTTGTGTTGAGGTACACATATGTTTTCTGTTTATGAAGGAATAAATGATTGACAGGATATAGACCACAAAACAACAAAAAAAGATAACTGTGTTCTTAACGATGTGCCCTTTACTAATGACTTAAACAGATCATTTTACTCCATGAATAACCTTTTACTGCAGGGGGCTAAATCAGGGGCCTTCAATGCTGCAGAAATGTTTTGGTACCCTTCCCCAGATCTGTGCCTCAACACAATCCTGCCTCGGAGCTCTACGGGCAGTTCCTTCAACCTCATGGCTAGGTTTTTGCTCTGAGATGCACTGTCGACTGTGGGACCTTATATAGACAGGTGTGTGCCTTTCCAAATCATGTCCAGTCAATTGAATTTACCACAGGTGGACTCCAATCTAGGTGTAGAAACATCTCAAGGATGATCAATGGAAAAAGGATGCACCTGAGCTCAATTATGAGTCTCATATAGCAAAGGGTCTGAATACTTATGTAAATCATTTTTTTGTGTTTAAAACATTTGCAAAATGTATAAAAACCTTGTTTCCGCTTTGTCATTATGGGGTACTGTGTGTAGATTGCTGAGGAAATTGTTTAATTTAATACATTTTTTAATAAGGCTGTAACATAACAAAATGGGAAAAAGTCAAGGGGTCTGAATACTTTCCAAAGAAACTGTAAGTGATTGAGGAGAGAGCATAATTGATATATTCTAATTAAAATCATTGACCCATAAGGGAACATATGACCAAAGCAATGCGTGACCCATACAGAATTAAAAAAATATTAATCTCAATGAGAAATATAATTAAATAAACAAATGTTTGCATAACCAAAGACATGAAAACTGGTAGGGAACATTGTATTTAGCTAGGATTTCATATGGCCAGGAAGGTTACTGAGAATAACAATAGACAATAGTTAATGTTGCTAGTTTAGGGATGAAGATAGTGAAGGTTCATTATGTTAAAGATGTTTTTTATTTTGACGTGGAAACAATGTTTATTGGAAAGTAAAACAAAGAACTCTTCATTGAGACAATGATAAACAGCAATCCGTGGGAGAGTTGTGGTGGATATTATAAAATAAGGATCTGCTGGAGTCCAAGTCAAACCAAGATTCTTTATTTCTGAGCTCAGAGAGAATAACAGAGTTTGGTATTTTATTAGGATCCCCATTAGCTGTTGCAAAAGCAGCAGCTACTCTTCCTGGGGTCCACACAAAACATGACACATAATACAGCACATCAATAGACAAGAACAGCTCAAGGACAGAACTACATACATTTTGTAAAAGGCACACGTAGCCTACATATCAATGCATACACACAAACTATCTAGGTCAAATAGGGGAGAGGCGTTGTGCCGTGAGGTGTTGCTTTATCTGTCTTTTGAAACCAGGTTTGCTGTTTATTTGAGCAATATGAGATGGAAGGAAGTTCCATGCAATAAGGGCCCTATATAATACTGTACGCTTTCTTGAATTTGTTCTGGAAACTTGGGGACTGTGAAAAGACCCCCGGTGGCATGTCTGGTGGGATAAGTGTGTGTGTCAGAGCTGTGTGTAAGTTGACTTGTAAGAACTTTGATGATATCTGTACATTATAGGAGCACCTGTGATGACAAAAGTACAATGATTCTTGTGTTGCTTTTGCTTGAGATTAAGAATCAGTGGTTGACACCTTGCAAGTACATGAAAAGGTCAACTGTACAAAGTCAGATGTCTGCGTGTTGAAACTATATTTTAGGTAACAGATGGATAAAGGGAACTAAGAGTTCCTGTTGATACTATGTTCCAGTCTTACTTCCAGTCTGACATGATAGCAATAAGGGGAAGAGTGATTGGGAAACTAACTGCCAATAACGCAATAAGCTGAACTCTGCCTGGCAGAGACATCTTTGTATTAGCAACTATTAATTATGAGCTTATATGGTGTTAAAGTTAAGGGACATCACCCTGGGCGGGGTGATCCTCAGTAGGGGATAAAAAGGGAAAACACCATCTTTTGAACTGAGTGTCTTGCTTACAAATTGCTGTAAGTGTAAACTCCGGGTTGCAATCCTTATTAAACAAACTAACCTCTGATCAAATACGGATTTCCTGTAGTCTCTTCTGTGCACGTAGGGCAGAATTCCCTTACAGACTATGCAAACAATTTGGGATTTTCAACACATTCATGTTTCTTATAAAAAGAAGAAGTGATGCAGTCAGTCTCTCCTCAACTCTTAGCCAAGAGAGACTGGCATGTATAGTATTTATATCAGCCCTCTGATTACAATTAAGAGCAAAACGTGCCGCTCTGTTCTGGGCCAGCTGCAGCTTTACTAGGTCTTTCCTTGCAGCACTGGACCACACGACTGGACAATAATCAAGATTAGACAAAACTAGAGCCTGCAGAACTTGCTTTTTGGAGTGTGGTGTCCAAAAATTAGAGCATCTCTTTATTGTGGCTAGACCTCTCCCCATCTTTACAACCACTGAATCTATATGTTTTGACCATGACAGTTTACAATCTAAGGTAATGCCAAGTAATTTTAGTCTCCTCAACTTGTTCAACAGTCACACAATTCATTACATGATGCAGCTGAGGTCTAGAACTTAAGGAATGATTTGTACCAAATACAATGCTCTTAGTTTTAGAGATGTTCAGTACCAGTTTATTAGTGACTTCATTAGCTGTGGTTGCTGATGCGTATATCGTTGAATCATCAGCATACATGGACACACATGCTTTGTTTAATGCCAGTGGCAGGTCATTGGTAAGAATAGAAAAGAGTAGAGGGCCTAGAGAGCTGCCCTGAGGTACATTACACTTTATATGTTTGACATGAGAGAAGCTTCCATTAAAAACCATCTGAGTTCTAGTAGATAGATAGCTCTGAATCCACATTATGGCAGAGGTTGAAAAGCCATAGCACAGACATTCTTAAACAACAGGTTATGGTCAATAATATCAAAGGCTGCACTGAAATCTAACAGTACAGCTCCCACAATCTTCTTGTTATCAATTTCTCTCAACCATTCATCAGTCATTTGTGTCAGTGCAGCACATGTTGAGTGTCCTTCTCTATAAGCATGCTGAAAGTCTGTTTTTCATTTGTTTACAGAGAAATATCATTGTATTTGGTCAAACACAATTTTTCCCAACAGTTTGCTAAGAGCTGGCAGCAAGCTTATAGGTCTGCTGTTAGAACCAGTAAAGACCGTGTTTACCACTCTTGGGTAGTGGAATTACTTTGGCATTCCTCCAGGCCTGAGGACAAAGACTTTCCTCTAGGCCCAGATTAAAAATATGACAGATAGGAGTGGCTATAGAGTCAGCTACTGTCCTCAGTAGCTTCCCATCTAAGTTGTCAATGTCATTATTGATCGATAACAATTTTTCCACCTCTCCCACACCAACTTTACAAAATGTAATACTTGCAAGTTTTTTTTCCATCATTCTTTATATCATTGATCTTGGCTTCCTAATAAAATGTATTATTTTGTTGAGTTTGGTCACATCATTTCTCCATTTGCCAGCCAGATGTGCAGCCAGACTTATTAGCCACTCCTTTTGCCCAAACTCTTTCAAACATACAGTTTTTAAATTCCTCATCAATCCATGGAGCCTTAACAGTTCTAAGAGTTCTTAACAGGTACGTGTTTATCAATAATTGGAAGAAGCAATTTCATATGGTTTTCCCACAGTCTGAGCTTTTGTAAGCCTTCTCCTCTATGTGCAGTCTCATGTGTTCTTTCAGGTTGTTTAATTGGTTAAAACTCTTTCCAGACTGGGAGCAGTGGTAAGGCTTCTCCCCTGTGTGTATTCTCTCGTGTTTTTTCAGGTTCCCTGACCGGTTAAAACACTTGCCACACTGGGAGCAGTGGTAAGGCTTCTCCCCTGTGTGTATTATCTCATGTTCTTTCAGATGCCCTGACCGGCTGAAACACTTCCCACACTGGGAGCAGTGGTAAGGCTTCTCCACTGTGTGTATTGTCTCGTGTTTTTTCAGATCCCCTGACTGGCTGAAAAACTTTCCACACTGGGAGCATTGGTAAGGCTTCTCCCCTGTGTGTATTCTCTTGTGTTGTTTCAGGTTCCATAACTGGTTAAAACACTTGCCACACTGGGAGCAGTGGTAAGGCTTCTCCCCTGTGTGTATTATCTCATGAACTTTCAGGGTCCCTAAATGGTTAAAACTCTTTCCACACTGGGAGCAGTGGTAAGGCTTCTCCCCTGTGTGTATTCTCTCGTGATTTTTCAGGTTCCCTGACCGGTTAAAACACTTGCCACACTGGGAGCAGTGGTAAGGCTTCTCCCCTGTGTGTATTATCTCATGTTCTTTCAGATGCCCTGACTGGTTGAAACACTTTCCACACTGGGAGCATTGGTAAGGCTTCTCCCCTGTGTGTATTATCTCATGAACTTTCAGGATCCTTAAATGGTTAAAACTCTTTCCACACTGGGAGCAGTGGTAAGGCTTCTCCCCTGTGTGTATTCTCTCATGTTTTTTCAGATCCCCTGACTGGCTAAAACTCTTTCCACACTGCAAGCAGTGGTAAGATTTCTCCCCTGTGTGTATTCTCTCATGTCGGTACAGGTCCCTTAACTGGTTAAAACACTTTCCACAGTGGGAACACTGGTGTCTTCTTGTTGGTTTGGACGTCCCTGGCTCTGGTTCCTCTGAGTCTGGTCTTTCTCCTGCCAAAGACAGTGTGTTTAAAAAAAAAAAGAGATCTGAATGAAACCTCCACATGATAAATAGGCCTTGCTACGAGGGTAAATCCTAATCAGATCGCTCAATAAGCTAAGGCCAGTTTTAACAATCTTAGTGTGATTTTAAAACAAATGTTGTAGAGTTTCCTGGTAATTACTGATAATGTTTACATTACTTATTTATTCATTCTGTTTTACAAGTCAGAACACAAAAAACTAAACCGTTCTTGGACACACATTCCAATCGAGCAGGTGGTTCTAAATATATAACTTTCATAGCTGTATGATACAGAATGCGACCTACAGTCGTGGCCAAAAGTTTTGAGAATGACACAAATATTAATTTCCACAAAGTTTGCTGCTTCAGTGTCTTCAGATATTTTTGTCAGATGTTACTATGACATACTGAAGTATAATTACAAGCATTTCATAAGTGTCAAAGGCTTTTATTGGCAATGACATGAAGTTGATGCAAAGAGTCAATATTTGCAGTGTTGACCTTCTTTTTCAAGACCTCTGCAATCCACCCTGGTGTCAATTAACTTCTGGGCTAAAACATCCTGACTGATGGCAGCCCATTCTTGCATAATCAATGCTTGGAGTTTGTCAGAATTTGTGGGTTTTTGTTTGTCCAACCGCCTCTTGAGGATTGACCACAAGTTCTCAATGGGATTAAGGTCTGGGGAGATTCCTGGCCATGGACCCAAAATATTGATGTTTTGTTCCCCGAGCCACTTATCACGTTTGCCTTATGGCAAGGTGCTCCATCATGCTGGAAAAGACATTGTTCGTCACCGAACTGTTACTGGATGGTTGGGAGAAGTTGCTCTCGGAGGATTTGTTGGTGTTATTCTTTATTCATGGCTGTGTTCTTAGGCAACATTGTGAGTGAGCCCACACTCTTGGCTGAAAGCAACCCCACACATGAATGGTCTCAGGATGCTTTACCGTTGTCATGACACAGGACTGATGGAAGCGCTCACCTTGTCTTCTCCGGACAAGCTTTTTTCCAGATGCCCCAAACAATCGAAAAGGGGATTCATCAGAGAAAATGACTTTACCCCAGTCCTCAGCAGTCCAATCCCTGTACCCTTTGCAGAATATCAGTCTGTGTGCAGATGCACTCACACCTGCCTGCTGCCATTCCTGAGCAAGCTCTGTACTGGTGGTGCCCTGATCCCGCTGCTGAATCAACTTTAGGAGACGGTCCTGGCGCTTGCTGGACTTTCTTGGGTTCCCTGAAGCCTTCTTCACAACAATTAAACCGCTCTGAAGCCTTCTTCACAACAATTGAACCGCTCTCCTTGAAGTTCTTGATGATCTGATAAATGGTTGATTTAGGTGCAATCTTACTGGCAGCAATATCCTTGCCTGTGAAGCCTTTTTTGTGCAAAGCAATGATGACGGCACGTGTTTCCTTGCAGGTAACCATGGGTGACAGAGGAAGAACAATGATTCCAAGCACCACCCACCTTTTGAAGCTTCCAGTTTTGGGGGGGATTCAGTTCATTTGCATGGCAAAGAGGGACTTTGCAATTAATTACAACTCATCTGATCACTATTCATAACATTCTGGAGTATATGCAAATTGCCATCATACAAACTGAGGCAGCAGACTGTGAAAATTCATATTTGTGTCATTCTCAAAACGTTTGGCCACAACTTTACACACTTCCTTAAACATAAAATAAGTAAATAACTAATTTTAAGTGGAAGTCCAAAACTTATTTTTACATCGAAGACACAAAGCACATCAGTAAAATCTCCCCGTTGTCGAAAGGGTTCGACACATGCTGTTTAAATGGCCCAATTTCTTATTTAGACGTTCACAGATTTTCAACATTGGGTCGAGCTGTGTCATTGGCCAACGAGACAAGGGAACCAGTTTGTTGAGTTGTCTATAGTCAACGGTAAGACACCATTTACCGGTTGGTTTTAGAACAGATGTCAGAATCGACATCCAGCCTGAACGTTGATGTGTCGTCAAGTGGCAATATGGGGGTTACTGCGAATGCCTTTGACAGACAAGTAAACAGCGTACCTCCCTCGCCATCTAGGTCTAGGGAGGATGGAAGAGGCCCAATCACGGGAACAACCAGTTCAAAATCATGGAAGAAGTAATCGATCAATGTTCCTAGCTGAGTGTGCCGAGGAATGGAAATATCCGCTTGAGTCAGATTTTGTACCAGGGGGTAAGTGGATCTAGTGGTCAGTTCCAACAGCGGGTTGCCATTGATAGTTAGCCCCAAGTCGAATAGTTGCGGAGAGGGTTGGAAGAACGCAGTGGTGCCTTCCACCCGGTATCCGGGCGCCAGGTTCAGACTTACAGAAACCTCTGTGGTTCTTCCCGGAATCATCATGGCGGACTCAGAGGTACTGGTGCACTGTCCATCTCTGCTGGTGGGCACTGAGGTACTGGTGCACTGTCCATCTCTGCTGGTGGGCACTGAGGTACTGGTGCACTGTCCATCTCTGCTGGTGGGCACTGAGGTACTGGTGCACTGTCCATCTCTGCTGGTGGGCACTGAGGTACTGGTGCACTGTTCATCTCTGCTGCTGGGCACTGAGGTACTGGTGCACTGTCCATCTCTGCTGCTGTGCACTGAGGTACTGGTGCACTGTCCATCTCTGCTGGTGGGCACTGAGGTACTGGTGCACTGTCCATCTCTGCTGGTGGGCACTGAGGTACTGGTACACTGTCCATCTCTGCTGCTGGGCACTGAGGTACTGGTGCACTGTCCATCTCTGCTGCTGGGCACTGAGGTACTGGTGCACTGTCCATCTCTGCTGCTGGGCACTGAGGTACTGGTGCACTGTCCATCTCTGCTGCTGGGCACTGAGGTACTGGTGCACTGTCCATCTCTGCTGCTGGGCACTGAGGTACTGGTGCACTGTCCATCTCTGCTGGTGGGCACTGAGGTACTGGTGCACTGTCCATCTCTGCTGGTGGGCACTGAGGTACTGGTGCACTGTCCATCTCTGCTGCTGGGCACTGAGGTACTGGTGCACTGTCCATCTCTGCTGGTGGGCACTGAGGTACTGGTGCACTGTCCATCTCTGCTGGTGGGCACTGAGGTACTGGTGCACTGTCCATCTCTGCTGGTGGGCACTGAGGTACTGGTACACTGTCCATCTCTGCTGGTGGGCACTGAGGTACTGGTGCACTGTCCATCTCTGCTGGTGGCCACTGAGGTACTGGTGCACTGTCCATATCTGCTGCTGGGCACTGAGGTACTGGTGCACTGTCCATCTCTGCTGGTGGGCACTGAGGTACTGGTGCACTGTCCATCTCTGCTGGTGGGCACTGAGGTACTGGTGCACTGTCCATCTCTGCTGGTGGGCACTGAGGTACTGGTGCACTGTCCATCTCTGCTGCTGTGCACTGAGGTACTGGTGCACTGTCCATCTCTGCTGCTGGGCACTGAGGTACTGGTGCACTGTCCATCTCTGCTGGTGGGCACTGAGGTACTGGTGCACTGTCCATCTCTGCTGGTGGGCACTGAGGTACTGGTGCACTGTCCATCTCTGCTGCTGGGCACTGAGGTACTGGTGCACTGTCCATCTCTGCTGGTGGGCACTGAGGTACTGGTGCACTGTCCATCTCTGCTGCTGTGCACTGAGGTACTGGTGCACTGTCCATCTCTGCTGCTGGGCACTGAGGTACTGGTGCACTGTCCATCTCTGGTGGTGTGCACTGAGGTACTGGTGCACTGTCCATCTCTGCTGGTGGGCACTGAGGTACTGGTGCACTGTCCATCTCTGCTGCTGGGCACTGAGGTACTGGTGCACTGTCCATCTCTGCTGGTGGGCACTGAGGTACATGGTGCACTGTCCATCTCTGCTGGTGGGCACTGAGGTACTGGTGCACTGTCCATCTCTGCTGGTGGCCACTGAGGTACTGGTGCACTGTCCATCTCTGCTGCTGGGCACTGAGGTACTGGTGCACTGTCCATCTCTGCTGGTGGCCACTGAGGTACTGGTGCACTGTCCATCTCTGCTGGTGGCCATAGTTGAGGGCTAAACTGGAGAGAACCTTCACAAGGCCTCCGCCTGATGGTCTATTTTGGAGAGCGTCTGTCACAATGTCTGCATTTTTCTCGCTTATCTAACATTTTCAGCCCCTGTGCATAGTTAGGATTTGCATCGTTGCTGAGGTCAGTGATCAATCTTTCCGTGGGTGAAGGTCCACTGATTAGAGGGGGAATGGGTGGAAACACATCTGATGGATTGCTCGTTGTTATAATGATCAGTTATTTCACTTTACGTAATATTTGGGTTTTTGAGTTGGAGGCTGCAAACACGATTTAACTCAGTTTGTAAATGTCAATGAATCATCAAGACTGAGTCAGTAATGCGAGTTGGTTATTACTGAACTTGCCAAAACAGATTTGATTGATTAAATCGATTTTAATGATAAATCTAACCTGTATAGGCTATTTGGGAATTTTAACTTTAATTCACCTGAAAGAGTTGCTATCGCTAAGTTAACGTTGAAAAGATTAACGATGTCTCATTGGTTAGAAGACATTAGTTTGGGTATTATTCCAATAACCAACCTGGAAAGGTAGTGTATCAATTTAATGTATGTATTAAATTGAATGAGACAATAATATCCAATCAGTTGAGACTGGTTTGATATCATACAGCGTAACCTGAATTATTTTAAAGTAATTACTGCCGATTCTTCACCACCGGAGGTCTCTATTAACACTAGATAAAATCGCCAAGGTATCAGGGAAGGTGGAATTTCACAATGCTGTTAAAAGGTCTCCCTAAACACCATTGAACTGGTAAAACGGATTTAATCTATTAATCAATTTGAAAGATTTGTCAACCCTGTATATGCTAAAGGTATTAGCTTTAATTAACCTGACATAGTTGTTATATCTAAGTTAATGTGGAAAAGTTTAACCATCTCATTGGTTAGAAGACATTAGTGTGTGTATTATTCCAATAACCAACCTGGAAAGGTAGTGTAGCAATTTAATGTATTGTAATGACCCGGCTGGGTCATAAAGGGAAAAGAGACGGACTCTAGGTGTGCAGGTCAGAACACAGGTTTATTCCTAAACTGGGCTATTGTTCCGGCCACAGCCCACGCCGCTAAATGCCGAACGTACACAATGTTACCATGTCGAGTTAAGGGTCACTCTCATAGGAACAGATCAAGGCCCCGAACAGAAAGAAAGAAAGATGAGACAGTAATCCCTATTGATACATTTCCAAACCCCGCGGGATTACCCATCATACCCCCCCAACCTTTCCATCTGTCCTGACATATTTAACCCCTGCTAGTAGCCATGAGAACCATAACACACCCACAAACACAGAACACAATACCGGGTCGTTACAGTATGTATTAAATTGAATGAGACAATGATATCCAATCAGTTGAGACTGGATTGATATCCTACAGCGTAACCTGAATTATTTCATGAAAAATGACTGGCGATTCTTCGCCAGAGGTTACTGATAGCGCAAGCTGAGATCTCACATGATTCCCGCCCGGCGCGGGAATTCACTATGAACAAAGGGGGAAACAAAAATGGCTGCTCCCCTTTCTTAGCTTAGCATCTGGCGCAATGCTTAGCTTTCCTTCCACTTCGCCGCGCAAGGGAAGTTCCCCCCAACAAGGGAACGGTGTTACTAGGTGACGTCTCACGTTCAACCCTTAAACTCTTCACGTTACCAAATGCGAGAGGTAGAAAGATAATGGCTTCGGTCAAACGAATATATCTACTCAAATTTCCGTAATGGCTGGCTCATATGTCCTCTGCTCTAGGAATTGCTTATGACCGAGTCAGATCACTCCTGAAAGCGACCTACTAGTTGGTCCACTAGTATTATTCTCAGAATGTCTACATCGGCTGGTACATATGCCCTAGCACGTAGCATTCAGTAGACCCTCCGACACACTGACATTCGTCAGATGTACCACAGGGGTGGTTCTCTCCCGACCAGTATCTGGGTGAAATGGAACGACACACACACGCTTCTCCCACACCAGTCCTGCCTATAGCTATTAATGGTATATATGTATCTTGCTACACAATTGGTATGGAATTAACCCAAAAGTGCGGCCATAGTTTTATCTTCAATGCCTCCCACGGGGTGCCAATATGTCGTGACGTTGTATTAGTTAATGTGACGACTGCTGCTCATCGAATGATTAACGGTTTATAATTGCGTGATTAAATGAATCAGACAATTATTAACTCATTAACCTGGGCACCATGGGGAAATTAGTTTTTATTGAGTTTCTATTTCCCAAATTACTTCAAAGAATATCAGAACATCGATTTTACAACAGTCGCTAATTATTCAATTTCCTCTACAGTCTCATTCTGAACGTCGCATAATCCGGGAATCTGCATCATTGAGAAATAATGAATTGAAGTTGGAACATTTGTGACATTTGTAGACTAGAGATTAAGAATGTTGGGCCATTAACCGAGAAGTCGCTGGTTCGAATCCGCACGCCCCCCAAGGTAGAAAAAAGCTGCCGTTCTACCCTTGAGCAAGGCAGTTAACCCGCAACAACTGCTCCCTGGGCGCCGATAACGTGTACATCGATTAAGGCAGCCCCCGCACCACTCTGATTCAGAGGGGTTGGGTTCAATGCGGAAGACACATTTAGGGTGAATGGATTCAGTTGTGACTGACTAGATATCCCCTTTCCTTTCCCATCCCAGTCCTCCTTTAAGACTCCATAATGTTTCATCATTAGATGCTACAGTCCTCCTTTAAGACTCCATAATGTTTCATCATTAGATGCTACAGTCCTCCTTTAAGAGAGATCTTTGATGAAAACCTGCTCCAGAGCAGAACCTGCTACTTGAACAGAGTTCTGAGTATAGGGTCTGAATACTTAAGTAAATGTAATATTTCAGTTTTGTATATTTTGGTAAATTAGCAAAATTATCAAACAAAAATGTTTGGTATTGTGTTTTTAGAAAAAGTCTGTAATGTAACAAAATGTGGAAAAAGTCAAGGGGTCTGAATACTTTCAGGAGGCACTGTCCTCTCCGATAGCAACGGCCAATAGCAGACCACTTCCTATATCAGGGACATAGTCGCTCCCGTCTTCCATGTGTGAAAGGTAATCTGGTGAATATCATAGAATCAGGGTTCTGTTAGGTAACCTGGTGAATATCATAGAATCAAGGTTCTGTTAGGTAACCTGGTGAATATCATAGAATCAGGGTTCTGTTAGGTAACCTGGTGAATATCATAGAATCAGGGTTCTGTTAGGTAACCTGGTGAATATCATAGAATCAGGGTTCTGTTAGGGAACCTGGTGAATATTATAGAATCAGGGTTCTGTTAGGTAACCTGGTGAATATCATAGAATCAGGGTTCTGTTAGGTAACCTGGTGAATATCATAGAATCAAGGTTCTGTTAGGTAACCTGGTGAATATCATAGAATCAGGGTTCTGTTAGGTAACCTGGTGAATATCATAGAATCATGGTTCTGTTAGGTAACCTGGTGAATATCATAGAATCAGGGTTCTGTTAGGTAACCTGGTGAATATCATAGAATCAAGGTTCTGTTAGGTAACCTGGTGAATATCATAGAATCAGGGTTCTGTTAGGTAACCTGGTGAATATCATAGAATCAGGGTTCTGTTAGGTAACCTGGTGAATATCATAGAATCAGGGTTCTGTTAGGGAACCTGGTGAATATTATAGAATCAGGGTTCTGTTAGGTAACCTGGTGAATATCATAGAATCAGGGTTCTGTTAGGTAACCTGGTGAATATCATAGAATCAGGGTTCTGTTAGGTAACCTGGTGAATATCATAGAATCAGGGTTCTGTTAGGTAACCTGGTGAATATCATAGAATCAGGGTTCTGTTAGGTAACCTGGTGAATATCATAGAATCAGGGGTCTGTTAGGGAACCTTCAGTTCTATTTCAGTGACTCGTTAGTCTCTCACTTTGGGGATATAGTCAACTACTACAGAGCTCATACCCTCTCTGATGCCAAGTCTAGACAGGATCATCCCTCAGAGGTCCACACTCTACTCACCGTATGTGTAGTGATGTCCAGTCAGTAGAACCTCATGAAGGTACATCACCACAACATGCTGCATTACAGATCTCTTGAACAGAGATGCCTTTGAACAATGCCTATGTTGTAGCCATTCCTCTGGTGGATTGAGCCATCAAGCCCTCCGGAGGTGTCAGATCCTTGCAACTATAGAACCTCATGGAGGTATGGGGGTGTAACTCATTATACGGATATAATGGCTAAAGTAAAGCAGTTTTAAATAAATCTAATTTCTACTCTTTCCAGTGGCTCCAACAGCAGAAATGGCCTCAAGCAAAACATAAAAATCCCAGGATGGGACTAGCTGTTTGGGTACTGGGCGTAGGTGACCCTTCATAAAACAACAGATCAGGGGGTGTTCCACTGTATAGTTGTTGCAGCCTAAATGGCAGCCAAATATACATTTATAGTTGAAAAGGCTTTCCTTCGTCAGAAAGCAGAGTAGCTCTGAAACAGAGCAACAAAGGGGCTGATTTGTTTCTGATCTCACCATCTGTTAAATACACTGTGCTATAGTAATTATTGTGCTATAGTGAGTGTGTGGCTCGAGAACTCTGAATAGAGTTTATTCTCAAGGAGAGCGGTCACGTGTGTTAAGAAGCAGAGGATCACTGGTTTGAGCCTGGTATGGGGACAGGGACAGTGGAGGAATTTCAACTGTTAGCATCAGTTACACATTTTATTAATAAAGTTAGTCATTTCCAAATGAAACCATCTTCTGTAAGGTCAATATGTTGGAGTTCAGGCTTTATTTGACCTGTTAAAGTAGGAAATGAAATTAACTTTGTCCATTACAGAGATGGAGGTCAAGACAAAAAAAGGAGTTTGTTTTAAAATATATATTGGCCTGTTTAACAAGTTGCGTAGATCAGATGTTAATGAAGCAATACAGACCACATTTAAGTGTCTGGAGTTGAGTTTGTGTGTTCTAGAGTCTTGTAAAGAAAGGGGGGGTTGACTGGGACAGGCAATGTAACATCCATAATGTTTTAAGGAAAAGGTTTTGTAAAACAAGCACCTTACATCAGATCATCTTGAAACTTTCTCTCTAAAGCTAACTTTCATAAAGGTTTTATGGTCTATTGGTTTCTCTCTTTTCATTGGCAGAATCCTTTTTCAGTGTTATGATATTCATAACATCCATATCCACCAGTCTATCTTCCTGTCAACTAACAGAACTCTGCTGGTTGTCCTGGTAACAGATACCAGTCTATCTTCCTGTCAACTAACAGAACTCTGCTGGTTGTCCTGGTAACAGATACCAGTGGGCAGATCTATTGTATTTGTTCAAACTAAACTACAGCACTTACTTTGATGAGTTACATCTGATCCTTTCTTCTCTTCTCTTCCTCTCACAATTCCACTCAGCCCCGTTGTTTTCCTGCAGTCCACCAGCAGCACAGACAACCTCTTCATACCCAGCAGGAAGGCGCTACCGGGAGAGGCACGACACGGGGACTCTGGGAGGGTGGAAGGGCTAGCGTTGTCCTGGTAACCATAGAGGGGACACAGACACATATCATTATGGATGCTGATGTCACCGCTGTCATAAAGTGCTTTACAGAAACCCAGCCCAGACCCCGATAGAGCAAGCTGTATGTTAGACCAGACCAAGCTGTACCATCTGGTGTTCTGATCTGGAGAGACTCTTCTCTGCCTCGTCAGCATCAGGATGTTGTTGAGGCTCCCCAGAGGATCCACAATAGTCATGTCTCTCTCCTGTGTGAATGAGAACATCAAACAGATAGTGAACTTACGACCGTCTATTATAATCATAGGGTCTTACAAGAGGCATTAATCTCTCTAAACAGCCTAAAATGCAAATGTTAAAGGGTCGTTCCACTAAATGGGTGCCTTTTGCATCCCTTTGATATTTTAAGTATAAATTATGCTCCAACATTGCATTTTAAAAGCCTGTTATACTAGATGAGATGCACTTTAATGTAGACCACATGGATCATTTAATAAATCTAATTTAAAAGTCCCCAAAATATATGTACCAATGGCAGATTAAAACTAACAAAGGCAGATGGCCCCTTTAACAATTCCTACAGTACTGAACAACATATTCAAGTGTAGAACTTCAGTAGAATGCCCTTTAAAACCACACATTAGTTCAACAACTGCATAGTGTGTGACTCTGTTTAAGACAGTACTCACTGGTGTTAATCTGATATTCTGTCTCCTCCTCTTTCACTCCCAAGACGTCTTCCTTCTTCACCTCTACTGAGATAGCATCCTCTTCCTCTCTAAAAGGTTCTTCCTCTGTTTCCTCTATAACATCCTCTTCTTCTTTCACGACAATGTTCAGCCTCAGAGCTTCTTTCTGCATACAGCAGACCTCTTCTTCTTTAACAGGGGAGGAGTAGTTTAGTGAGCTCATGGTCTGGGATGTTAGAATTAGCGACTAGCCTAGCGCTAGGCTCAGTATCAATGTTGAACAACTTTGCAAATTGAACAAGCAAATTAGGTTAAAGTTAACCAGTTGATACGTCAACTGAACTGCGTTTAAAACACTGAGATTAGCTAATGTACATTAACATGGTCTAAAGCGTCAATCTTTCCGTTTTATGTTGGCTAGCAAGCTACCGAGGTGGTTGAAAGACTATCCGCGTTGTTGTTCCTGAAGAAGCGTCCGGTCCAGTAAATGAAACGTCAAGCAAGAAGCATCACCTGAAAGACGCATATCGCCATCTGCTGACTGGAGTGGGTAACGCAGTTTGGAAACAACAGTTACGACACTTTCTGTATTGGTAAAAAACGTCATAATAATTTAAACATAAACTGATATATTGTAAATGATGAATACATACTTCTATGAATAGGTAGTGTTTTAATAAACATTTGCTCTGTTCATTTTTCACATTAGTTTTTATCTAGATGTGACGGTACTATTTCCTTAAAGCTACGCTCTTTAAGACACAAATCATCCTGTAAGGCATTTTAGGCCTTGAGACAAATGAGACATGGATTGTGTATGTGTGCCATTCAGAGGGTGAATGGGGAAGACAAAATAGTTAAGAGCCTTTGAACAGGGTATGGTAGTAGGTCCCAGGCGCCGGTTTGTGTCAAGAACTGCAACGCTGCTGGGGTTTTCCAGCTCAACCATTTCCCATGTGTATCAAGAATCATCCAACACCCAAACAGTGGTGTTTAAGATGAGGCAGAACGATTTGTTTTTTCATGAGCATGGCCTTAATTCTATTACAGCATATTAGATGACTGTCATTCATATTCCATTCACCCTGTTCAATGTAACAGCAATAGGTTTCGGCTACTACATGATACTAGAATTTTCCCTATACCCATCATGAGATTGCTACAACCTAGCCTATGAATTAAAGTTTAGAATGTAGGTGCACACAGGTCGAGATACGTTTTTTAGGTGACAGACAGTGACACATGGACAGACAGTCGTGAAGACATCACCAACTAATTATCATGGTCCAAACACACCAAGACAGTCGTGAAGAGGGCACGACAACAAGTTTTCCACCTCAGGAGAGTGAAAAGATTTGGCATGGGTCCCCAGATCCTCAAAAAAGTTCTACAGCTGCACCATCGAGAGCATCCTGACCGGTTGCATCACCGCCTGGTATGGCAACTGCTCGGCATCTGACCGTAATGCACTACAGAGGGTAGTGAACATCACTGGGGCCAAGCTTCCTGCCATCCAGGACTTATATAAAGAAAGACCCAAAAATTGTCAGTCACCCAAGTCATAGACTGTTTTCTCTGCTCCCACACGTCAAGCGGTACCGGGGCACCAAGTCTAGAACCAAAAGGCTCTTAATTAACAGCTTCTACCCCCATAAGCCATAAGACTGCTGAACAATTAATCAAATGGCCACCCGGACTATTTACATTGACCCCACCTCCATTTGTTTTGTACACTGCTGCTAGTTGCTGTTTATTATCTATGAAATGTCACTTCACCCCAACCTACATGTACAAATTACCTCGACTAACCTGTACCCCTGCACATTGACTCGGTACCAGTACCCCCTGTATATAGCCTTGTTATTGTTATTTTATTGTGTTACTTTTTATTATTTTTTTTACTTTTGGTCATTTGCTTATTTTCTTAACTCTTCTTGAACCGTACTGTTAGTTAAGGGCTTGTAAGTAAGCAATTCACTGTAAGGTCTACACTTGTTGTATTCGGCGCATTTGACAAATAAAGTTTGATTTTATTTGACAAATTCAGGTATGTTTATCCCGTTTTTTTCTGTTTAAGAAACGTTTGTCTCTAGAGAGTTGAAAACAGCAGGTCTGGGACAGGTAGCACCTCCGGTGAACAGGTCAGGGTTCCATAGCCGCAGGCAGAACAGTTGAAACTGGAGCAGCAGCACGGCCAGCTGGACTGGGGACAGCAAGGAGTCATCATGCCAGGTAGTCCTGAGGCATGGTCCTAGGGCTCAGGTCCTCCGAGAAAGAGAAAGAAAGAAAGAAAGAAAGAAAGAAAGAAAGAAAGAAAGAAAGAAAGAAAGAAAGAAAGAGAGAGAGCATACTTAAATTCACACAGGACACCGGATAAGACAGGAGAAATACTCCAGATGTAACAGACTGACCCCAGCCCCCCGACACATAAACTACTGCAGCATAAATACTGGAGGCTGAGACAGGAGGGGTCAGGAGACACCGTGGCCCCATCCGATGATACCCCCGGACAGGGCCAAACAGGCAGGATATAACCCCACCCACTTTGCCAAAGCACAGCCCCCGCACCACTAGAGTGATACCTTCAACCACCAACTTACCATCCTGAGACAAGGCCGAGTATAGCCCACAAAGATCTTCGCCATGGCACAACCCAATGGGGGGTGCCAACCCATGAATACGGCTGCACAGTATTGTCTCTTCTCGATGGCGGTTATAATATCGATTAGTACCTTGAGCGGGGTTGAGGTGCACCCATGACCAGCTCGGAAACCGCATTGCACAGCGGAGAAGGTTCATGCTGAAAGAGCTCTGATAGGTTGGAGGATGTCCTCCGGAAGTTGTCATAATTACTGTTTAAGTCTATGGAAGCCTTGAGAACCATGAGCCTCCTAGGTTTTGTATTGAAGTCAATGTACCCAGAGGAGGACGCAAAATAGTATGTTTTATTCAATTATTTTTTTATTCAATGATGATGGTGATGTGATTATATTTAGTATAGTTTTATCCAAAAAGGATAATTTTTTTATGTTTTAGCAATTTATTTTCTTCTGAAACTCACTGAAAATCCCATCCCACAATTATGTCATGTTGGCTCGATGTCCTTTGGGTGCAGTGGAGGCTCCTCAGAGGAGGAAGGGGAAGACCATCCTTCCCTGAGGAGCCTTCACTGCACCCAAAGGACATCCAGCCAACATGACACAATTGTGGGAAGCATTGGAGTCAACATGTGCCAACATCCCTGTGGAAGGCTTTGGACACTTTGAAGAGTTCATGCCCCGACAAATTGAGGCTCTTCTGAGGGAAAAGGAGGAGGTTCCTAGTCTATATTAGGACGTTTATTTCTCTCCAAATGTTTGGTATGATCAGTATATATATATAAAGAAAATATTGCATGACCAAAAGCACAATTCTATTTTTGTAAAAATGAGACAAGAGTACGAGCATATGTGTGTTCTCTCATGAACTTTAAGTAGCCTGTATTTGATGTGATATACTCCTTTCGAGACAAGATTGTGTCACGGCACAGATCTGGGGAAGTGTACCAAAACATTTCTGCAGCATTGAAGGTCCCCATCATCTTAAAAGGAAGAAGTTTGAAACCACCAAAACCCTTCCTACTGCTGGCTGCCTGGCCAAACTGAACAATTGGGGGAGAAGGGCCTTGGTCAGGGAGGTGACCAAGAACCCAATGGTCACTCTGACAGAGCTCCTCTGTGGAGATGGGAGAACCTTCCAGAAGGACAACCATCTCTGCATCACTCCACCAAGCAGGACATTATGGTAGAGTTGCCAGACGGAAGCCACTCCTCAGTAAAAGGCACATGAAAGCCAGCTTGGAGTTTGCCAAAAGGCACCTAAAGGACTATCAGACCATGAGTAACAAAATTCTCTGGTCTGATGAATGCCACGGGTCACGTCTGGAGGAAACCTGGCACCATTCCTAAGGTGAAGCATTGGGTTGGCAGTATCATGCTGTGGGGATGTTTTTCAGCGGCATGGACTGGGAGACTCGTCAGGATCGAGGGAAAGATGAACGGAGCAAAATACAGAGAGATAATTTTTGAAAACTTGCTCCAGAGCACTCAGGACCTCAGACTGGGGCAAAGGTTAACCTTCCAATAGGACAACGACCCTACGCACAAAGCCAAGACAATGCAGGAGTGGCTTTGGGAGATGTCTCTGAATGTCCTTGAGGGGCCCAGCCAGAGCCCGGATTTGAACCCGATTTAACATCTCCGGAGAGACCTGAAAATAGCTTTGTAGTGACACTCCCCATCCAACCTGACAGAGTTTGAGAGGATCTGCAGAGAAGAATGGGAGAAACATGAGGCTCCTGCTGCTGCTGTCCTCAAGGGCAAATTGACAGATTTTTCACCTAGTTGTCTTTGGGATTCAAACCAGAGATCTTTCGGTTACTGGCCCAACACTAGTAACCGCTAGGCTACCTGCAGCAGGAGCCCCATGTTGACAGGAGAGCCCACCTTTATTTTTCCCTCATTATGAACATTCATATTGGTCAACAGTCAACCTATTGTGTGTATTGAACATTCATATTGGACTGTAGCAGCACAGCTAACTGGCTACCGATCAACCTATTGTGTGTATTGAACATTCATATTGGACTGTAGCAGCTAGCTAACTGGCTACTGATCAACCTATTGTGTGTATTGAACATTCATATTGGACAGCCTTACCTGTATAGTAGCACCACCACCCATCAGCCCAATCTCTTCTTGATGTCAAAGCCGCAGTGTATTGTTGGTATAGTTTTTGATGAATAATAATTCAAATTGTGAAAATAGAAGTGTACAATTTATATATATATATTTAATCACCTTTAAGATACTGTTTTTCTCTGTGCAGATGTAGAAGCTGAATAGGAATATACATTATCAATAAATAGTTGATTGTTCTTTTTTCACATCATACTAAGAATACTGAGCCACAACCTGTAAATGTGACCATACTATTCCTTTAAAGCCCCTCTGTCAGATATAAATCATCAGAGTGGGAAACCAACTGACATGGAAACAATGGAGGAAATAAGTCACTATCAGAGGGGTGTATTATGACATCAGATAGAACTACTCAGACATTCTAAATATCACTTGATTATCAGAGGGGTGTATTATGACATCATATAGAACTACTCAGACATTCCAAATCAGGCTTCATCCATATCATGAAGGTGGATATTGATCCAACCATTTCAAAAGTAATGACCGGGATAATGGAAACAGGATATGCCTGTACAATTTTATTAATGCAGACAGACAATTTGTTAGTTCGTTTTACATGGTGGGGTCTTTTTGTGTCAGTAAAGATGTATGAATGAGAAATGGCGATGGAAACTCCTTTATGTGCAAATATTTATATAATAACCATCACATCTCAGTTAAAACTTCTTGTCAATATGGGGGCGCTGTTTTCACTTTGTAAAAAAACGTTCCCAAATTAAACTGCCTCATACTCAATTCTTGCTCGTACAATATGCATATTATTATTACTATTGGAATGAAAACACTCTCTAGTTTCTAAAACCGTTTGAATTATTTCTGTGAGTAAAACAGAACTCAAGTTGGAGCAAACTTCCTGTCAGGAAGTGAGAAATCTGAAATCAGGCACTCTGTTCCAGGGTCAGTTAATTAATTTGCAATTATTCTATTGGTCGACATGCACTGCATACGATTTCCCCTAGATGTCAGTAAGCAGTGAGGATTTGAATGGTGTTGCTAGGTAGATCTGAGGCCGTATAAATGGTCTTGGAACGAGGGGTGCACCCTTTTCAACGTTCGTCATGGCGCAAAGCAGACCTCAGGATGGCATTCTGAAAAGCTCACGTTATCGGCGTTAGATATATCCGGCTCTGATTTTATTCGATATAGGTGTTAGAAACATCATAACGTAGTTATTTTAAACCGAGTTATATCAGTTTATATCAGTATATTGCGATTTTCGGTATTTTATTTGTGCTGCGTTATGGTGAGTTGGACACGTCTTCGCCACATGGCTAATGTTTGCTGCTAATTACACGGTTGAAGATGACATTCTACAGCCGAGCAACGATTATTATGGACAAAGGACAACTTGCCCAAGATTCTGATGGAAGCTCAACAAATAGTAAGAAGTCTTTATGCTGTTAATTCGTATTTATGTTAAAAAATGTTAAACAATAATTCCGCCATTAATTTCGGCACGGTCTCGCTGTAACGCACGCTGTATGTCGTAGTAACGTTAATTTTAAAAATCTAACACAGCGGTTGCATTAAGAACTAATGTATCTTTCATTTGCTGTCCAACCTGTATTTTTTAGTCAAGTTTATGATTAGTTATTGATTAGATTAGGTGCCTCTCCCAAGATTTCTCCCGACATTTTGTTGGCAGCTTGGCTACTATTCTCATTGTATAACCACGATTTGTGCCGCTAAATATGCACATTTTCGAACAAACAATATATGTATTGTGTAATATGATGTTATAGGACTGTCATCTGAAGAAGTTTGAGAAGGTTAGTGAAAAAATAAATATATTTTGCTGGTTTATTCGTTATCGCTATTGTTGGCTTGAATCAATGCTGCTGTGTGGTTGGCTATTGTAGTAAGCTAATATAATGCTAAATTGTGTTTTCGCTGTAAAACACTTAAAGAATCTGAAATATTGGCTGGATTCACAAGATCTTTGTCTTTCATTTGCTGTACGCTGTGTATTTTTCATAAATGTTTTATGATGAGTATTTAGGTAATTCACGTTGCTCTCTGTAGTTATTCTAGTTGCTTTGGTGAGAGTTGTGATGTAAAACTATGATTTATACCTGAAATATGCACATTTTTCGAACAAAACATATGCTATACAATAAATGTTATCAGACTGTCATCTGATGAAGTTGTTTCTTGGTTAGTGACTATTTATATCTTTATTTGGTCGAATTTGTGATAGCTACCTATGCAGGAAAAAAACTGGTGGAAAAAAAAAGTTGTGTCTTTTGCTATGGTGGTTAGCTAATATAAATACATATTGTGTCTTCCCTGTAAAACATTTTAAACTTCAGAAATGATGGCTGGATTCACAAGATGTGTATCTTTCATTTGGTGTCTTGGACTTGTGATTTCATGAACATTTTATTATATGATATCCCTGTGGCTTTAGGCTAGGCTATGCTAGTCAGCTTTTTTGATGGGGGGGATCCTGGATCCGGGTTTGTGACTCGTTAGAGGTTTTAACTTGGAGTCACGCGATGATATGTTGTGTGGTCCTCCCTCTACGATTTGGGAACCCATGCAGTTTATTAGGCTACAGATTAAATAAGTTATGAACTTCACAGGGTGGTGAAACTGCATGTGATGAGCTTGATGCTCCTTTCCAATACATTTTGATGGTCTTCTTCTGGTGACATGATGATTGATGCTTGGTTTCCATTTGACAAATAAAATAATATCTCTCTCATCCATAATAATCTCATCATGTAGGTAGCCTACCAGCACTGTATCTGTGAGCTGCTGACTACAGTGCACGGGACAAGAGCACGTTTGCTATATAATACAACAGCTTTTTAAACCCTCAGTAGAGTTGAAAATGTGATGGAAACCCATTTAACGTGTATTTTTCATACGGTATATGGGATTTTAACAGCAAAAGTTGTTTTATTTGTCACACAAAGTCTGCAATTAGTCTGTTTGAAAGAAACATTTCTGGTGGGAAAATGCATATATTGTTTTGTACATATTTAAGAATATTCACATGAAAATCTGTCGCAAATTGCACGGAAACTTAGCTACTAAGGTGGATATTGATCCAACACCTGCCACTTATTCAAACCAGCCCACTGGGCACAGACATCAGTTCAACATCTAGTTTCTATTTACATTTCTTTGAGTCGTGAATTCAACATGAAATCAACACAAAATGTCACCTGTCATTGGATTTAGCTTACAAGTTGGGTGAAAAATAAATAAAGATTCCTGATGTTGACAGCTTTTTACAAATCCAATCAGTTTTCTGCATTGATCTAACATCACATGGATTTGTTTTGTTGAAATGACGTGGAAACAACATTTATTCAACCAGTGGGAGGCTTGTAAATGCCCCCAGGATAGTAGAACAAAGAACTCTTCATTGAGACAATGATAAACAGCAATCCGTGGGAGAGTTGTGGTGGATATTATAAAATAAGGACCTGCTGGAGTCCAAGTCAAACCAAGATTCTTTATTTCTGAGCTCAGAGAGAATAACAGTTACACAGCGCAGTGTAGACAGTCTAATTCCTGAAGCATTGGGTGATGAGCACATATCTTTATAGTTTCCTGTTCCTAGGAGGGACTTTATTCATACAAGGACACAGGTGCAGCTGGTTTGCAACACAGGATGATACTCCCAAGAACAGGAGATTATAATAGGTCAGTTTCACAAGGTTAGTCACATACTCAGATATGTGGACACATACAATTAACATTTTGCATTACAGAGTCTGTGAACATTTTCATTTCATTAAATCATCAGTGGGCCAACAATGCAAATTTAAACAATGGAGCAAATGCATTACATCCAAATATCACTGTACTATCTGTAGTGCTGGAGGAAAGACACACCCAGATAAACACACACAGTCAGAGTTTAAGAAATGACCATTTAAACACATGGAATCTGATCTACTCTATATTCAAACTGACATACTCCATATTCAATTCATGTTTTATTACAAAAACATACATTTGAGTATACTTTGTACCATTTCATTTAATAAAATAAACACATTCTCAGGCAACAATATAAGACAACAATATAAGACAGTGGGAGCACTGTGTATGTTCTCTGATGAATTCTAAGTTAATGTGATGTGAAATATAAATTTACACACTAGGAGAAGTAATTATTCTCTCCTGTGTGGATTCGCACATGATGTTTAAGTCACTGTGATGAGTAATATGTCTTCCCACAGTCTGAGCATTTGTAAGGCTTCTCCCCTGTGTGCAGTCTCATGTGTTCTTTCAGCTTTCCTGAATAGTTAAAACGCTTTCCACAGTGGGAACAATGGTAAGGCTTCTCCCCTGTGTGTATTCGCTCATGAGCTTTCAGGTTTCCTAAATGGGTAAAACGCTTTGAACACCGGGAGCAGTGGTAAGGCTTCTCCCCTGTGTGCAGTCTCTTGTGTTCTTTCAGGTTTCCTAAATGGGTAAAACGCTTGGCACACTGGGAGCAGTGGTAAGGCTTCTCCCCTGTGTGCACTCTCATGTGTTCTTTCAGGCTTCCTAATTGGATAAAACGCTTTGCACAATGGGAGCAGTGGTAAGGCTTCTCCCCTGTGTGTATTCGCTCATGAGCTTTCAGGCTTCCTGACTGATTAAAACTCTTTCCACACTCGGAGCAGTGGTAAGGCTTCTCCCCTGTGTGCAGTCTCATGTGTTCTTTCAGGCTTCCTAATTGGGTAAAACTCTTTCCACACTGGGCGCAATGGCATGGCTTCTCCCCTGTGTGTATTCGCTCATGAGCTTTGAGGGTGTCTAACCGCTTAAAACTCTTTCCACACTGGGAGCAATGGAGTGGCTTCGTTCTTATGTGTACCCTCTCATGTCTTTTCAATCTAACTAACTGGTTAAAACTTTTTCCACAATGGGAGCAGAGGTGTCGTCTTGCTGGGTTGGACGTCTTTGGTTCCTCCAAGGTTGGTTTTCCTCCTGCAAAAGACAGTGTTAATTTTAAAGAGATGCCAGAATGAAATCTCCACATGATAAAACTGCCTTGCTGAGGTTTAATCCAAATCACATCCCTCAATATCCTGATGCCAGTTTTCAAACATTTCATAATTTAAAACAAATGATGTAGAGCTTCCTGGTAATTACTGATAATATGTTTACATTACTTATTATTCTTTCTGTTATATAAGTCAGACCACAAAACACTAAACAGTTCTAGAACACTGAAGACACAGACTGGATTCCAATCAGCAGGTGGTTCTAAATATATAACCTTCATAGCTGTATGATACAGAATGTGACCTACACACTTCCTTGAACCTAAATTAAGTAAAGAAGTCATTTTGTGTGGAAGTTTCATTTTTACATTGGAGACAGACACAAAGCACATCAGTAACATCTCCCCGTTGTCGATAGGGTCGACACATTCCAAGATGGCGTAGCAGTCGGACGTGTGTTTTGTCTTGTCCCGTCCTGTCCCATGTAAATATTTGTATATATTGTTTTCATTTCGTATATATTGTAATCTCACTTTCCATTTACGGACTGAATTAACTTTCCTGCAACCCGCCTCCCCCAATGTGGTACAGATCTGCTATTTTTATACTTTAGAACCGGAACCCCCATCAGAAGCTAGCCAGCTAACTAGCTACTAGCTACTAGTCAGTTAGCCACTACTAGCGGTCTTCACTGTTAACTGGGACACCAGCCAGCTTCAGCCTGGTCAATACCTGCCAGTCTGCACAGCGCGATATCAACCCAGAGCGTATCGGACTGCTTTTTCTCTACCACATCACCGGATTCCTACCGCTCTGAACCTTTACACATCGCAGCTAGCTAGCTGCAATCCGAGTAGCTACTCCTGGCAAACGTCTCTGTCCCGAAGCAAGCACCACTTAGACTTGAACTAGCCTCGAGCTAGGCCTATCTCCCGGCTAGCCGAAGAGGTCCACCAGCTAATTCTTGGGCTACAATACCTCTTTTGCCAATTGGCCTGGACCCATTACTGCCGACACGGAGCCCCGCCGATCCATCACGACTGGTCTGCCGACGTAATCGCCCGACATCGCCGAAGACCCATCTGCTAGCCCCGGCCCGCTAGCTGTCTGAATCACCGTGTCTCCAGCTCGCCTAGCGTAGTAGCAACTACCGAACGGCTCCCTGACTCACCTATTGCTGCTCATTGGACCCTATGATCAGTCGGCTACACATGCCTCTTCCTAATGTCAATATACCTTGTCTATTGCTGTTTAGGTTAGTTATTATTGTTTTATTTCACTGTAGAGCCCCCAGCCCCGCCCAACATGCCTTAGATAGCCCTTTTGTCCCACCCCCCACACATGCGGTGACCTCACCTGGGTTAACTGGTGCCTCTAGAGACAAAACCTCTCTCATCGTCACTCAATGCCTAGGTTAACCTCCACTGTACTCACATCCACTGTACTCACATCCTTGTCACGTGCGTCGAATACAACAGGTGTAGACCTTAGAGTGAAATGCTTACTTACCAATAGTGCGAAAAAAAAAGGTATGTGTAAAATAACAGTAGCAAGGCTATATACAGACACCGGTTAGTCAGGCTTATTGAGGTAGTATGTACATGTAGGTATGGTTAAAGTGACAGAAACAAGTCTCTCACCGTTGCCGCTTGTTATAGATTCCCCTCAGCCCCCAGCTGTGCCCTGGACACCATATGTGAATTGATTTCCCCCCAATCTATCTTCAGAGTTCGTACAGTTAGGTGACCTAAACTGGGATATGCTTAACACCCCGGCCGTCCTACAATCTAAGCTAGATGCCCTCAATCTCACATAAATCATCAAGAAACCTACCATCAACCCTAAATCTGTAACCATGGGCACCCTCTTAGATATCATCCTGACTAACTTGCCCTCTAAATACACCTCTGCCGTCTTCAACCAGGATCTTAGCGATCACTGCCTCATTGCCTGCGTCCGTAATGGGTCCGCGGTCAAACGACCATCCCTCATCACTGTCAAACGCTCCCTAAAACAATTCAGCGAGCAGGCCTTTCTAATCGACCTGGCCCGGGTATCCTGGTAGGATATTGACCTCATCCCGTCAGTAGAGGATGTCTGGTTTCTCTTTAAAAGTAATTTCCTCACCATCCTAAATAAGCATGCCCCATTCCAAAAATGTAGAACTAAGAACAGATATAGCCCTTGGTTCACCCCAGACTTGACTGCCCTTGACCAGCACAAAAACATCCTGTGGCGTTCTGCATTAGCATCGAATAGCCAGCGATATGCAACTTTTCAGGGAAGTCAGGAACCAATATACACAGTGTCGTGGAAAATTGCAAGATTATGTTATAATGCTTGTATTGCATTATAATGGTTGTTTTATTCGACAGAAAAGAGTGTTCTGTTAACTATTGTGTGTTCCACTGAGGATGGGCCTCTATGAGATATAGCACTGACAGAGGAGATTTACGATGTCTTTGGGTGATAAAACCTAAAGAGCATTCCAGATAACATGAGGTAATGTTTTTGTGCTACCAGGAACGAGATTAGAACCTAATTTTAGAGACCAAACTGAACGATAATTTATAGCGAATGCTATCTGGCTATGTGCTACTCCTCTCTCTCTCAAGTAAAAGTCTTTCTTTGTGAACTTTTCATAAGATATGTGGTTCATCATGGAAGTTGAGAGGGGTGTATCTTGGCTATAAAAGATCTTTGTACTTTTCTGTTGACACTTTCAATGGTTCATTAGAGATAGCGCATCATTGAAAGTAAAATGCTATTGCAAAGCTCTTAATATTAAAGATGTAGTTTAAGTATAACTCTAACTGATGTGTGAAGTTTGTAACACTCCTCATTATGGTAAACCAGAAAAATACCACCACAACACTCAGTTAGGAAAGCAAAGGCTAGCTTTTTCAAACAGAAATTTGCGCCCTGTAGCACTAATTCCAAAACGTTTTGGGACACTAAAGTCCATGGAGAATAAGAGCACCTCCTCCCAGCTGCCCCCTGCACTGAAGCTAGGAAACACTGTCACCACCGATAAATCTACAATAATCGATAATTTCAATAAGCATTTTTCTACGGCTGGCCATGCTTTCCACCTGGCTACCCCTACCCCGGCCAAAAGCTCTGCACCACCTGCAGCAACTTGCCCAAGCACCCCCCCCCCCCACCCAAATCAAGACAGCTGATGTTCTGAAAGAGCGGCAAAATCTGGATCCCTACAAAACAGCTGGGCTAGACAATCTGGAACCTCTCTTTCCCAAAATTGTTGCAAACCCCACCCTAACCCTAACTATTACTAACCTGTTCAACTTCTCTTTCGTATTGTCTGAGATCCCCAAAGATTGGAAAGCTGCCGCGGTCATCCCCCTCTTCAAAGGGGGAGACACTCTAGACCCAAACTGTTATAGACCTATTCCCATCCTGCCCTGCCTTTCTAAAATCTTTGAAAGCCAAGTTAACAAACAGATCACCGACGATTACGAATACCACTGTACCTTCTCCATTATGCAATCTGGTTTCCGAGCTGGTCATGGGTGCACCTCAGCCATGCTCAAGGTCCTAAACAATATCATAACCGCTATCGATAAAAAACAGTACTGTGCAGCCGTCTTCATCAACCTGGCCAAGGCTTTCGACTCTGTTAATCAACGCATTCTTATCGGCAGACTCAATAGATTTGGTTTCTCAAATGACTGCCTCGCCTGGTTCACCAACTCCTTCTCAGATAGAGTTCAGTCTGTCAAATCGGAGGGCCTGTTGTCCGGACCTCTGGCAGTCTCTATGGGGGTGACACAGGGTTCAATTTCTCTGTATATACAGTTGAAGTCGGAAGTTTACATACACCTTAGCCAAATACATTTAAACTCAGCTTTTCACAATTCCTGACATTTAATCCCAGTAAAAATTCCCTGTCTTAGGTCAGTTAGGATCACCACTTTATTTTAGGTGTGAAATGTCAGAATAATAGTAGAGAGAATGATTTATTTCAGCTTTTATTTCTTTCAACACATTCCCAGTGGATCAGAAGTTTACATACACTCAATTAGTATTTGGTAGGATTGGCTTTAAATTGTTTAACTTGGGTCAAAGTTTCGGGTAGCCTTCCACAAGCTTCCCACAATAAGTTAGGTGAATTTTGGCCCATTCCTTCCTGACAGGGCAAAAATTGTAATTGAGACAGGTTTGTAGGCCTCCTTGCTCGCACATGCTTATTCAGTTCTGCCAACAAATATTCTATGGGATTGAGGTCAGGGCTTTGTGATGGCCACTCCAATACCTTGACTTTGTTGTCCTTAAGGCATTTTACCACAAATTTGGAAGTATGCTAGGGGTCATTGTCCATTTGGAAGACCCACTTGCGACCAAGCATTAACTTCCTGACTGATGTCTTGAGATGTTGCTTCAATATATCCACATCATTTTCCTTCCTCATGAAGCCATCTATTTTGTGAAGTGCACCAGTCCCTCCTGCAGCAAAGCACCCCCACAACATGATGCTCCCACCCCCGTGTTTCATGGTTGGGATGGTGTTCTTCGACTTGCAAGCCTCTCGCTTTTTCCTCCAAACATAACGATGGCCATACAGTTCTATTTTTGTTTCATCAGACCAAAAGTACGATCTTTGTCCCCATGTGCAGTTGCAAACCGGAGTCTGGCTTTTTTATGGCAGTTTTGGAGCAGTGACTTCTTCCTTGCTGAGCGACCTTTCAGGTTATGTCGATATAGGACTCGTTTTACTGTGGATATAGATACTTTTGTACCTGTTTCCTCCAGCATCTTCACAAGGTCTTTTGCTGTTGTTCTTGGATTGAATAGCACTTTTCGCACCAAAGTACCTTCATCTCTAGGAGACAGAACGCGTCTCCTTCCTGAGCGGTATGACGGCTGAGTCGTCTAATGGTGTTTATACTTGCGTACTATTGTTTATACAGATGAACGTAGTACCTTCAGGCATTTGGAAATTACTCCAAAACGATGAACCAGACTTGTGGAGGTCTACAATTTGTTTTCTGAGGTCTTGGCTGATATCTTTTGATTTTCCCATGATGTCAAGCAAAGAGACACTGAGTTTGAAGGTAGGCCTTGAAATACATCCACAGGTACACCTCCAATTGACTCAGATGATGTCAATTAGCCTATCAGAAGCTTCTAAAGCCATGACATCATTTTCTGGAATTTTCCAAGCTGTTTAAAGGCACAGTCAACTTAGTGTATGTAAACTTCTGACCCACTGGAATTGTGATACCGTGAATTAAACGTGAAATAATCTGTCTGTAAACAATTGTTGGAACAACTACTTGTGTTATGCACAAAGTAGATATCCTAACCGACTTGCCAAAACTATAGTTTGTGAACAAGAAATTTGTGGAGTGGTTGAAAAATGAGTTTTAATGACTCCAACATAAGTGCATGTAAACTTCCGACTTCAACTGTATCAATGATGTCGCTCTTGCTGCTGGGGATTCTCTGATTCACCTCTACGCAGACGACACCATTCTGTATACATCTGGCCCTTCTTTGGACACTGTTTTAACAAACCTCCAAACGAGCTTCAATGCCATACAACACTCCTTCCGTGGCCAGCTTTTAAATGCTAGTAAAACTAAATGCATGCTCTTCAACAGAATTTTGAATATTTTAGAATATGTGGACAACTATAAATACCTAGGTGTCTGGTTAGACTGTAAACTCTCCTTCCAGACTCACATTAAGCATATCCTATCCAAAATTAAATCTAAAATCGGCTTCCTATTTCGCAACAAAGCCTCCTTCACTCATGCTGCCAAACATACGCTCGTAAAACTGACTATCCTACCGATCCTTGACATCGGCGATGTAATTTACAAAATATCCTCCAACACTCTACTCAGAAAATTGGATGTAGTCTATCACAGTGCCATCCATTTTGTCACCAAAGCCCCATATACTACCCACCACTGCGACCTGTATGCTCGTTGGCTGGCCCTCTCTACATATTCGTCGCCAAACTCACTGGCTCCAGGTCATCTATAAGTCTTTGCTAGGTAAAGCCCCGCCTTATCTCAGCTCACTGGTCACCATAGCAACACCCACCAGTAGCACGCATTCCAGCAGGTATATTTCACTGGTAACCCCCAAAGCCAACACCTACTTTGGCCGCCTTTCCTTCCAGTTCTCTGCTGCCAATGACTGGAACAAATTGCAAAAATCACTGAAGCTGGAGACTTATATCTCCCTCTCTAACTTTAAGCATCAGTTGTCAGAGCAGCTTACCTGTACACAGCCCATCTGTAAATAGCACAACCAACTACCTCATCCCCATATTGTTATTTAGATTTTTTTGCACCCCAGTATCTCGACTTGCACATCATCATCTGCACATCTATCACTCCAGTGTTAATGCTAAATTGCCTCTATGGCCTATTTATTTCCTTACCTCCCTAATCTCACTACATTTGCACACGCTGTACATAGACCTTTTCTTTTGTGTTGTTGACTGTACGTTTGTTTATGTGTAACTCTGTGTTGTTTTTGTAGCACTGCTTTGCTGTATCTTGGCAGGTCGCAGTTGGAAATGAGAACTTGGATAAATAAAGGTGGGAAAAAAAGGCATTTTTTATTTATTTAGACATTTTTTTTTTTACATTTTGACTATCATTAATGTCATGATATTTTGAGTAAAGTAAAAAAAGAATGAAATATTTTGGGTAGATGTTCCAAAAATATCAATATGTAAAGTGTTGGTCCCATGTTTCATGAGCTGAAATAAAACATCCCAGAATTTTTCCACACGCATGAAAGATAATTTACCTCAAATTTGTTTATATCCCTGTTAGTGAACATTTCTCCTTTGCCAAGATAATCCATTCACCTGACAGGTGTGGCATATCAAGAAGCTGATCAAACAGCATGATCATTACACAGGTGCACCTTGTGCTGGGGACAATAAAAGGCCACTAAAATGTTCAGTTTTGTCACACAACACAATGCCACAGATGTCTCAAGTTTTGAGGGAGCGTGCAATTGGCATGCTGACTGCAGGAATATCCACCGGAGCTGTTACCAGAGAATGTAATGTTAATTTCTCTACCATAAGCCGCCTCCAACGTTGTTTTAGAGAATTTGGCAGTACATCCGACCGGTCTCACAACCGCAGACCATGTATAACAACGCCAGGCCAGGACTTCCACATCGTCTGAGCACCCGCCACCCAGAGCTATTTGACCAATTAGGAGAATGATGTGGTGCTGCAGCAGTTGACCTGGCATCCACAATCAACCGACCTCAACCCAATTGAGAAGGTTTGGGATGAGTTGGACCGCAGAGTGAAGCAAAAGTATCCAACATGTGCTTAGCATATGTGGGAACTCCTTCATAACTGGTTGTCCTGGTAACAGATACCAGAGGGCAGATCTATTTTATTTGTTCAAACTAAACTACAGCACTTACTTTGATGAGTCAAATCTGATCCTTTCTTCTCTCCTCCTCCTCTCACAGTTCCACTCAGCCCCGTTGTTTTCCTGCAGTCCACCAGCAGCACAGACAACCTCTTCATACCCAGCAGTAAGGCGCTACCAGAAGAGGCACAACACGGGAACTCCGGGAGGACGGAAGGGCTAGCGTTGTCCTGGTAACCCTAAAGAGGGGACACAGACCATTATGGATGCTGTCACTGTTGTCATAAAGTGCTTAACAGAAAACCAGCCCCGGATAGAGCAAGATGTATGCTAGACCAGACCAAGCTGTACCATCTGGTGTTCTGATCTGGAGAGACTCTTCTCTGCCTCGTCAGCATCAGGATGTTGTTGAGGCTCCCCAGAGGATCCACAATAGTCATGTCTCTCTCCTGTGTGAACGAGAACATCAAACAGATTGTAAACTTATGATCTTCTATTACAATCACAGAGTCTTACAAGAGGCATTAATATGTCTAAAAAGGGCCTAAAATGGCCACTTCCATCATGATTTTATTAAATATCTTTTTGTGATGCAAATGTAAAAGGGTCGTTCCACGAATTGGGTGAGTTTTGCATTCCTTTTAAGTATAAATTATGCACCAATATTGAATTTTAAAACCCCACATTAGTTCAACAATGGCAGAGTTTGTGCCCCTGTTTAAGACAGTACTCACTGGTGTTAATTTGATCTTCTGTCTCCTCCTCTTTCACTACCAAAACGACTTCCTCCTTCACCTTTATTGAGATAGCATCCTCTTCCTCTCTAAAAGGTTCTTCCTCTTTTTCCCCTATAACATCCTCCTCTTTCATTCTGAAAGTGTCTACCTCCTCCTCTACCATTGTGACAGCCTCTATCCCCTCTTCCTCTTTCACTACAATATGTTCTTTCTCATATTTCACTGTAATACCCTCATCCTCTTCTTTCAGTGTGATATTCTCCTTTTTCTCCTTTTTCATTCTGAAAGCTTCTTCCTCCTCCTCTTCCACTGTGAGAGCCTCCATCCCCTCTTCCTCTCCAAACGGAGACTTCTCTCCTTTCACTGTAACATCCTCTTCTTCTTCTTCTTTGACGACAATGTTCAGCCCCAGAGCTTCTTTCTCAGTCCAGTAGACCTCCTCTTCTTTAGCAAGGGGCGAGTAGTTTAGTGAGCTCATGGTCCGGGATGTTAGCTAGCTAGTTAACATTAGCGACTAGCCTAGTGCTAGGCTCAGTATCAATCTTTAACAAGTTTGCAAATTGAACAACCAAATTAGCTTAAAGTTAACCAGTAGAAACGTCAACAGAATTGTGTTTAAAACACTGAGATTAGCTAATGTACATAAACATGGTCTAAAGCGTCAATGTTTCGCATTTAAATTAGCTAGCAAGCTACTGAGGCGTTTGAAAGAGTAGCCGTGTTGTTGTTCCTGAAGAAGCGTCCCGTCCAGTCCATTATACGTCACGCATGAAGAGTCAGCTGAAAGACGCAAATCGCCATCTGCTGGCTGGAGTGAGTAACGCAGATTGGAAACAACAGTTACTACACTTTTTGTATTGGAAATAACGTCATAATAATTTAACAATAAGCTGATATATTTTCTCTTCCATCTTACAAATAATACTTTCCTGTACACAGAAGTATAAGCTTAATATGAACATGTATATTGATTGAATTTATTTGACAGTTTGTAAAATACATACAATAAGGGAGCTCGTCCAGCTGGTGACGCCTCCACATACAATTTAAGAAAATCATGAAGGATAACACAATAATGCTTAACAGATATTTACATGGTGGTCCTTTTCAAAAGGGGAAGGGGAAATACAACAAGGTTAGGCGGCGATTGTAATGACAACAGACAATGACAGACACAATTGTTGTTTGTTTCACAACATCCGATAATTAATACAATTTCCTTTCCTAATAAACAACTATGGTACGTCTTCCTTGTCTCACATACCCTTAATATATAAACAATCAATCCATAATATATATAAATATATACACAAGACAATCACAATATAATAAACAACATACCCTTAATATATAAACAATCAATCCCTAATATATATATGTATATATATATATACACAAGACAATCACAATATAATAAACAACATACCCTTAATATATAAACAATCAATCCCTAATATATATATATATATATATATATATATATATATATATATATATATATATATATATATACAAGACAATCACAATATAATAAACAACATACCCTTAATATATAAACAATCAATCCCTAATATATATATATGTATATATATATACACACAAGACAATCACAATATAATAAACAACATACCCTTAATATATAAACAATCAATCCCTAATATATATATATACAAGACAATCACAATATAATAAACAACTATGGTACATCTTCATTGTCTCACATACCCCCAATACATTTTGATTTGGCAAAATTACACAACTCAAATTTTTACACTATTAACTACTATCTTACACTACTTCTAACAAATTTGGCAAATACGGCTATTGGATCTTCCCAGACTCTTATCATCGGATGGACCCCAGGCACCAATCTGCAAGGCTTTGATTTTCCCAGACTCTTATCATCGGATGGACCCCAGCCATCAATCTGCAAGGCTTTGATCTTCCCAGACTCTTATCATCGGATGGACCCCAGCCATCAATCTGCAAGGCTTTGCTCTTTTGATCTGTGGAACCTTGCAAGTTGATTTGGAAACAATAAATTCATAAAGTATTTGCTTGTTAGTTTGGATGAAAATGTAATTGAAACCAGAGTGAAAATTATCTTGAAGTTATACATTAGAATGTATTTCCTGTTGGAGTTTACATTATAAGACCACTACTTATTCAGCAGTTATTCAGCACACTACTATGATACACAGCACTATGATTCCCTATGATATCCTTATGATACCCATCCTTATGATACCCTATGATACTATGATACACATCCCTATGATATCCTATGATACTATGACACACATCCCTATGATTCCCTATGATATACTTATGATACCCTATGATACCCATCCCTATGATACCCTATGATACTATGACACACATCCCTATGGGCCAGTGGAGGCGGCGCCAGACATTATAGCACCAGTACTTAATTACCCCCAACATCATTCTGAGATAACAGTTTATTTACATAAAAATACATGCAGTAGTGAAAACACTGGAAAGTCAATACCTAACACGAATTTCCAGAGTCTCTGCAGCCTACTCTCCCACCACGTATAGGGCTTGCACCTCTCCTATGTCCCACTGTTCAGAGGCATATATTTATCCTACTGTTCAGCAGCCTAAATCTGTCCTCTTTCCTACTGTTCAGTAGCCTACATCCTTATCTCCTGTGTGTTATATCTCATGTTACCTAACTGATTAAAACAATTTCCACACTGGGAGGAGTGGTAAGGCTTCTCCCCTGTGTGTGTATTCTCTCATGTGTTTTCAAGTTCAATAACTGGGTAAAAATCTTTCCACACTGGGAGCAGTGGTACAGCTTTTCTCCTGTGTGTATTCTCTCATGCCGTTTCAGGGCCCCTAACTGGGTAAAACTCTTTCCACACTGGGAGCAGTGGTACAGCTTTTCTCCTGTGTGTACTCTCTCATGTTGTTTCAGGTCCCCTAACTGGTTACAACCCTTACCACACTGGGAGCAGTGGTAAGGCCTCTCCCCTGTGTGTGATCTCTCGTGTTTTTTAAGGTAGCTTTTCTGATTAAAACTCTTTCCACACTGGGAGCAGTGGTAAGGCTTCTCCCCTGTGTGTAACTGCTCATGTGTTTTCAGGTTACATAAGTGGATAAAACTCTTTCCACACTGGGAGCAGTGGTAAGGCTTCTCCCCTGTATGTATTATCTCATGTGTTTTCAGGTTACGTAAGTGGGTAAAACTCTTTCCACACTGGGAGCAGTGGTACAGCTTTTCTCCTGTGTGTATTCTCTCATGTCGTTTCAGGTCACCTAAGTGGGTACAACCCTTTCCACACTGTGAGCAATAGTACAGATTTTCTCCTGTGTGTATTCTCTCATGTCATTTCAGGTCACTTAAGCGGTTACAACCTTTTCCACACTGGGAGCAATTGTACAGCTTTTCTCCTGTGTGTATTCTCTCATGTTGTTTCAGGTAGCTTTTCTGGTTAAAACGCTTTCCACACTGGGAGCAGTGGTAAGGCTTTTCTCCTGTGTGTATTTTCTCATGTTTTTTCAGGTAGCTTTTCTGGTTAAAACGCTTTCCACACTGGGAGCAGCAGTAAGGCTTCTCCTCTGTGTGTAATTGCTCATGTGTTTTCAGGTTATTTAAGTGGGTAAAATTATTTCCACACTGGGAGCAATGGTAAGGCTTCTGCCCTGTGTGTATTCTCTCATGTGTTTTCAGGTTACGTAAGTGGGTAAAACTCCTTCCACACTGGGAGCAGCGGTACAGCTTTTCTTCTGTGTGTATTCTCTCATGTGTTTTCAGATTACACAAGTGGGTAAAACTCTTTCCACACTGGGAGCAGTGGTAAGGCTTCTCCTCTGTGTGTATTCTCTCGTGTTTTTTCAGGTAGCTTTTCTGGTTAAAACCCTTTCCACACTGGGAGCAGTGGTAAGGCTTCTCCCCGGTGTGTATTCTCTCATGTTGGTTCAGGTGTCCTTTCTGGTTAAAACTCTTTCCACAGTGGGAACACTGGTGTCTTCTTGCTGGTTTGGACGTCCGTGGCTTTGGTTCCTCTGAGTCTGGTCTTTCTCCTGCTAAAGACAGAGTGTTCATTTAAATAGAGACCTGAATGGAACCTCCACATGATAAAACGGCCTTGCTACGAGGGTAAATCCTAATCAGATCCCTCAATAACCTGAGGCCAGTTTTAACAGTCTTAGTGTGATTTTAAAACAAATGTTGTATAGCTTCCTGGTAATTACTGATAATATGTTTACATTACTTATTTTATTTATCCTGTTTTACAAGTCAGAACACAAAAAACTAAACAGTTCTAGGACACTGAAGACACAGACGTCGCTGGATTCCAATCAGCAGGTGGTTCTAAATATATAACTTTCATAGCTGTATATGATACAGAATGCGACCTACACACTTCCTTAAACATAAAATAAGTAAAGAAGTAATTTTGTGTGGAAGTCCAAAACTAGTTTTTACGTCGAAGACACAAAGCACATCAGTAACATCTCCCCGTTGTTGAAAGAGTTCGACACATGCTGTTTAAATGGACCAATTTCTTATTTAGACGTTCACAGATTTTCAACATGTTGACTATCGCCGATGTCATATTTTGGGTAAAGTAAAAAATAAGGTGAAATATTTGGGGTAGATGTTCCTAAAACTGATAGTTACTATATATAGTAAGTCTATATACAGCCATATCATAGAGTCTGAAAAGGCTTGTTCATTCTCATGTGATGAATAACCTATGACATCATATGTTTCTAAAACTGATAGCAACTACACTGAACAAAAATATAAACGCGACATGTAAAGTGTTGGTCCCATGTTTCATGAGCTGAAAAAAAAGATAGCAGAATTTTTCCCCATACGTACAAAATGCTTTTTTCTCTTGAATTGGGCACAAATTTTGCATCCCTGTTAGTGAACATTTCTCCTTTGCCAAAATAATCCATCCACCTGACAGGTGTGGCATATCAAGAAGCTGATTAAACAGCATTATCATTACACAGGTGCACCTTGTGCTGGGGACAATAAAAGGCCACTCTAAAATGTGCAGTTTTGTCACACAACACGATGCCACAGATGTCTCAGAGGGAGCGGGCAATTGGCTGACTGCAGGAATGTCCACTGGAGCTGTTGCCAGGGAATTTAATGTACAGTACCAGTCAAAAGTTAGGACTCACCTACTCATTCAAGGGTTTTTCTTAATTTTTACTATTTTCTACATTGTGGAATAATAGTGAAGACATCAATAATATGAAAAACACATATGGAAACATGTAGTGACCAAAAAAGTGTTAAACAAATCTAAATATATATTAGATTCTTCAAAGTAGCCACCCTTTGCCTTGATGACAGCTTGGCATTCTCTCAACCAGCTTCACCTGGAATGCTTTTCCAACAGTCTTGTAGGAGTTCCCACATATGCTGAGCATTTGTTGGTGGTATGTTTGCAGCAATTTGACCATGCAGGCCTGATTACACAGTCTCCTCTGAACAGTTGATGTTGAGATGTGTCTCTTAATTGAACTCTGTGAAGCAGTTATTTGGGCTGCAATTTCTGAGGCTGGTAACTAATGAACTTTTCCTTTGCAGCAGAGGTAACTCTGGGTCTTCCTTTCCTGTGGTGGTCCTCATGAGAGCCAGTTTCATCATAGCTCTTTTGCGACTGTACTTGAAGAAACATTTTAAAAGTTCTTGAACTTTTCCGGATTGACTGACCTTCAAGTAATGATGGACTGTCTTTTCTCTTTGCTTAATTGAGCTGTTCTTTCCATAATATGGACTTGGTCTTTTACCAAATAGGGCTATCTTCTGTATACCACCCCTACCTAGTCACAACACAACTGATTGGCACAAATGCATTTAGAATAAAATAAATTCCACAAATTAACTTTTAAGAAGGCACACCTGTTAATTAAAATGCATTCTACGAGCCTACCTCATCAAGCTGGTTGAGAGAATTCCAAGAGTGTGCAAAGCTGTCATCGAAGCAAAGGGTGGCTAATTTGAAGAATCTCAAATATAAAATATATTTATTTGTTGAACACTTTTTTGTTTACTACATGATTCCATATGTCTTATTTCATAGTTGATGTCTTCACTATTATTCTACAATGTAGAACATAGTACAAATAAAGAAAAACCCTGGAATGAGTAGGCGTGTCCAAACTTTTGACTGGTACTGTAAATTCCTTTACCATAAGCCGCCTCCAACGTCATTTTAGAGAATTTGGCAGTACGTCCAACCGGCTTCACAAATGCAGACCACGTGTAACCAGCCAGCCCAGGACCTCCACATCCGGCTTCTTCCCCTGCGGGAGACTGAGACCAGCCACCTGGACAGCTGATGGCACCGAGTAGAACGTCTATCTGTAATAAAGCCATTTTGAGGGGGAAAACAAATTCTGATTGGCAGGCCTGGCTCCCCAGTGGGTGGGCCTATGCCCAGTCATGTGAAGTCCGTAGATCAGGGCCTAATGAATGTATTGACATTGACTGACATATATGAACTGTATATCGTTGAAATTGTTGCGTTTATGTTTTGTTCAGTCTATATATAGCCATATTATACAGTATGAAAAGGCTTGTTCATTCACGTCATGAATTCACTATGACATCATATTTGTATATGTTTTATTAGACTTTTATTCTGTAATAGATCATATGGGTTGAAAAGTGTTTTGATGTAATAGATCATACGGGTTGAAAAGTGTTTTATGATGTAATAGATCATGTGGGTTGAAAAGTGTTTTATGATGTAATAGATCATATGGGTTGAAAAGTGTTTTATGATGTAATAGATCATACGGGTTGAGTACTGTTTTATGATGTAATAGATCATACGGGTTGAGTAGTGTTTTATGATGTAATAGATCATACGTGTTGAAAAGTGTTTTATGATGTAATAGACCATACGGGTTGAGTAGTGTTTTATGATGTAATAGACCATACGGGTTGAGTAGTGTTTTATGATGTAATAGATCATACGGGTTGAGTAGTGTTTTATGATGTAATAGATCATACGGGTTGAGTAGTGTTTTATGATGTAATAGATCATACGGGTTGAGTAGTGTTTTATGATGTAATAGATCATACGGGTTGAGTAGTGTTTTATGATGTAATAGATCATATGGGTTGAGTAGTGTTTTATGATGTAATAGATCATATGGGTTGAGTAGTGTTTTATGATGTAATAGATCATATGGGTTGAAAAGTGTTTTATGATGTAATAGATCATATAGGTTGAGTAGTGTTTTATGATGTAATAGATCATATAGGTTGAGTAGTGTTTTATGATGTAATAGATCATATGGGTTGAGTAGTGTTTTATGATGTAATAGATCATATGGGTTGAGTAGTGTTTTATGATGTAATAGATCATACGGGTTGAGTAGTGTTTTATGATGTAATAGATCATATGGGTTGAGTAGTGTTTTATGATGTAATCGATCATACGGGTTGAAGAGTGTTTTATGATGTAATAGATCATATGAAGAATGGCGGTGAAGGAGATGGCTGCCATTTTACGATCCCGTAACCAATTGTGCGATTGTGTATGCTTCTTCTCGTTATTTGTAACTTATTTTGTACATAATGTTTCTGCCACTGTGTCTTATGACTGAAAATAGCTTCTAGATATCAGGACAGCGATTACTCACCCCGTACTGGAGAAATACTTTTTCTTCAATGAAGGATTTACTTCAGAAGCCGGACAAGGCCCTCATCCTCGTCATTCGCATGAGAAAGAAACGGAGGTATCAGGGACGAAGGTCCGGGTGCCTTGTAAGGATCCGTCGCCAAGAGGGTAATCTACCTTTACCATCGGTCCTATTAGCCAACGTACAATCAATCGATAAAAGACGAAGTACGATTACGTATATATCCTACCAACGGGACATTAAAAACTGTTTCACCGAGTCATCATATCACAACCAGCTATTGTTGGGAGTCCCATAGGGCGACGCAGAATTGGCCCAGCGTCGTCTGATGTAGGCCGTCATTGTAAATAAGAACTTGTTCTTAACTGACTTGCCCAGTTATATAAAGGTTCAATATAACTATGGCCATAAGCAAACAGGAACACACTCAGAGGTGGGCTCCTAGTGGCTGGAGACTTTAATGCAGGGAAACTCAAATCTGTTTTACCTCATTTCTACCAGCATGTTAAATGCACAACCAGAGGAAAACTCTAGACCACCTTTACTCCACACATAGACGCAAGTTTGCGGACGACACTACAGTGGTAGGCTTGATTACCAACGAAACGGCCTACAGGGAGGAGGTGAGGGCCCTCGGAGTGTGGTGTCAGGAAAATAACCTCACACTCAACGTCAACAAAACAAAGGAGATGATTGTGGACTTCAGGAAACAGCAGAGGGAGCACCCCCCTATCCACATCGACGGGACAGTAGTGGAGAGGGTAGTAAGTTTTAAGTTCCTCGGCGTACACTTCACGGACAAACTGAATTGGTCCACCCACACAGACAGCGTTGTGAAGAAGGCACAGCAGCGCCTCTTCAACCTCAGGAGGCTGAAGAAATTTGGCTTGTCACCAAAAGCACTCACAAACTTCTACAGATGCACAATCGAGAGCATCCTGTCGGGCTGTATCACCGCCTGGTACGGCAACTGCTTCGCCCACAACCGTAAGGCTCTCCAGAGGGTAGTGAGGTCTGCACAACGCATCACCGGGACACCTACACCACCCGATGTCACAGGAAGGCCATAAAGATCATCAAGGACAACAACCACCCGAGCCACTGCCTGTTCACCCCGCTATCATCCAGAAGGCGAGGTCAGTACAGGTGCATCAAAGCAGGGACCGAGAGACTGAAAAACAGCTTCTATCTCAAGGCCATCAGACTGTTAAACAGCCACCACTAACATTTAGTGGCTGCTGCCAACATACTGACTCAACTCCAGCCACTTTAATAATGGGAATTGATGGAAATGTATGTAAAAATGTATCATTAGCCACGTTAAACAATGCCACTTAATATAATGTTTACATACCCTACATTACTCATCTCATATGTATATACTGTACTCTATATCATCTACTGCATCTTGCCATCTTTATGTAATACATGTATCACTAGCCACTTTAAACTATGCCACTTTATGTTTATATACCCTACATTACTCATCTCATATGTATATACTGTACTCTATACCATCTACTGCATCTTGCCTATGCCGTTCTGTACCATCACTCATTCATATATCTTTATGTACATATTCTTTATCCCTTTACACTTGTGTGTATAAGGTAGTAGTTGTGGAATTGTTAGATTACTCGTTGGTTATTACTGCATTGTCGGAACTAGAAGCACAAGCATTTCGCTACACTCGCATTAACATCTGCTAACCATGTGTATGAGACAAATAACATTTGTTTTGATTTGATACAAAGCTCTCCCTCCATGTGGCAAATTTGACCATAATTCTATCCTGATTCCTGCTTAAAAGCAAAAACTAAAGCAGGAAGCACCAGTGACTCGGTCACTAAGAAAGTGGTCAGATGAAGCAGAAGCTACAGGACTATTTTGCACAGACTGGAATATGTTCCGGGATTCTTCCGATGGCTTTGAGAAGTACACCACATCAGTCACTGGCTTCATCAATAAATGCATTGATGACGTCGTCCCCACAGTGACCGAACGTACATACTAGAGGTTGACCGATTAATCAGCATGGCCGATTAATTAGGGCCGACTTCAAGTTTTCATAACAATCAGTAATCGGCCTTTTTGGACGCTGACTATGGCCGATTACATTGCAATCCACGAGGAAACTGCGTGGCAGGCTGACTTCGTTACACAAGTGCAGCGTCAAAAGGACCTTGTGTTGCACAGAGCCAAGGTAAGTTGCTAGCTATCATTAAACTTATCTTATAAAAACAATCAATCTTCACATAATCACTAGTTAACTACACATGGTTAATGATATTACTAGGTTAACTAGCTTGTCCTGCGTTGCATATAATCAATGTGGTGCCTGTTAATTTATCATCGAATCACAGCCTACTTCAACTTCGCCAAATAGGTGATGATTAAAAAAAGTGCATTGCTGAAAAAAGCACAATCTTTGCACAAATGTATTCAACTATAAACATCAACGCCTTTCTTAAAATCAATGCACAGAAGTTTATTTTTTTAAACCTGTATATTTAGTTAAGAAATTCATGTTAGCAGGCAATATTAACTAGGGAAATTGTGTCACTTCTCTTGTGTTCAGTGCAAGCAGAGTCAGGGTATATGGAACAGTTAGGGCCGCCGGGCTCGTTGTGAACTGTGAACTAATATGCCAGAATTTGACAGAGTTGAAGTCGGAAGTTTACATTAACTTAGGTTGGAGTCTTTAAAACTCGTTTTTCAACCACTCCACAAATGTCTTGTTCACAAACTATAGTTTTGCCAAGTCGGTTAGGATATCTACTTTGTGCATGACACAAGTAATTTTTCCAACAATTGTTTATAGACAGATTATTTCACTGTATCACAATTCCAGTGGGTCAGAAATTTACATACACTAAGTTGACTGTGCCTTTAAACAGCTTGGAAAATTCCAGAAAATTATGTCATGGCTTTAGAAGCTTCTGATAGGCTAATTGACATCATTTGAGTCAATTGGAGGTGTAACTGTGGATGTATTTCAAGGCCTACCTTCAAACTCAGTGCCTCTTTGCTTGACATCATGAGAAAATCAAAAGAAATCAGCCAAGACTTATAGATGACCTGGAGCCAGTGAGTTTGGCGACGAATATGTAGAGAGGGCCAACGAGAGCATACAGGTTGCAGTGGTGGGTAGTATATGGGGCTTTGGTGACAAAACGGATGGCACTGTGATAGACTACATCCAATTTGCTGAGTAGAGTGTTGGAGGCTATTTTGTAAATGACTTCGCCGATGTCAAGGATCGGTAGGATAGTCAGTTTTACAAGCGTATGTTTGGCAGCATGAGTGAAGGAGGTTTCGTTGCGAAATAGGAAGCCGATTCTAGATTTAATTTTGGATTGGAGATGCTTAATGTGAGTCTGGAAGGAGAGTTTACAGTCTAACCAGACACCTAAGTATTTGTAGTTGTCCACATATTCTAAGTCAGAACCGTCCAGAGTAGTGATGCTAGTCAGGCGGGCGGGTGCGGGCAGCAATCGGTTGAAGAGCATGCATTTAGTTTTACTAGCATTTAAAAGTAGTTGGAGGCCACTAAAGAGTGTTGTATGGCATTGAAGCTCGTTTGGAGGTTTGTTAAAACAGTGTCCAAAGAAGGGCCAGATGTATACAGAATGGTGTCGTCTGCGTAGAGGTGGATCAGAGAATCCCCAGCAGCAAGAGCGACATCATTGATACAGTTGAAGTCGGAAGTTTACATGCACTTATGTTGGAGTCATTAAAACTTGTTTTTCAACCACTCCACAAATTTCTTGCTCACAAACTATAGTTTTGGCAAGTCGGTTAGGACATCTACTTTGTGCATGACACAAGTAATTTTTCCAACAATTGTTTACAGACAGATTATTTCACTTTTAATTCACTGTAGCACAATTCCAGTGGGTCAGAAGTTTACATACACTAAGTTGACTGTGCCTTTAAACAGCTTGGAAAATTCCAGAAAATTATGACATGGCTTTAGACGCCTCTGGTAGGCCAATTGACCTCATTTGAGTCAATTGGAGGTGTACCTGTGGATGTTTTTCAAGGCCTACCTTCAAACTCAGTGCCTCTTTGCTTGACATCATGGGAAAATCAAAAGAAATCAGCCAAGACCTCAGAAAAAAAATTGTAGACCTCCACAAGTCTGGTTCATTGTTGGGAGTAATTTCCAAATGCCTGAAGGTACTACGTTCATCTGTATAAACAATAGTACGCAAGTATAAACACCATGGGACCACGCAGCCGTCATATTGGCTCATTCATCCCCCTCTTCTCCCCTGTAACTATTCCCCAGGTTGTTGCTGTAAATGAGAATGTGTTCTCAGTCAACATACCTGGTCAAATAAAAAATAAATTAATACAGCTACGGAAGGAGACGCGTTCTGACTCCTAGAGATGAACGTACTTTGGTGCGAAAAGCCCTGACCTCAATGCTATAGAAAATGTGTGGCCAGAACTGAAAAAGCGTGTGTGAGCAAGGAGGCCTACAAATCTGACTCAGTTACACCAGCTCTGTCAGGAGGAATGGGCCATAATTCACCCAACTTATTGTGGGAAGCTTGTGGAAGGCTACCCGAAACGTAAACTTCTGACACACTGGGAATGTGATGAAAGAAATAAAAGCTGAAATATATCATTCTCTCTACTATTATTCTGACATTTCACATTCTTAAAATAAAGTGGTGATCCTAACTGACCTAAGACAGGGCATTTTTACAAGGATTAAATGTCAGAAATTGTGAAAAACTGAGTTTAAATGTATTTGGCTGAGGTGTATGTAAACTTCTGACTTCAACTGTAATCATGACATAACATTGAAGGTTGTGCAATGTAACAGCAATATTTAGACTTATGGATGCCACCCGTTTTATAAAATATGGAACGGTTCCGTATTTCACTGAAAGAATAAACGTTTTGTTTTCTAAATTAAACTTTCTGGATTTTACCATATTAATGACCTAAGGCTTGTATTTCTGTGTGTTTATTATAATTAAGTCTATGATTTGATATTTGACAGAGCAGTCTAACTGAGCGGTGGTAGGCAGCAGCAGGCTCGTAAGCATTCATTCAAACAGCACTTTTGTGCATTTGCCAGCAGCTCTTAGCAATGCTTGAAGCACAGCGCTGTTTATGACTTCAAGCCTCCCGAGATTAGGCTGGCAATACTATAGTGCCTATAAGAACATCCAATACTCAAAGGTATATGAAATACAAATGGTATAGAGAGACATAGTCGACGCGTCATAATTCCTATAATAACTACAACCTAAAACTTCTTACCTGGGAATATTGAAGACTCATGTTAAAAGGAACTACCAGCTTTCATATGTTCTCATGTTCTGAGCAAGGAACTTAAACGTTAGCTTTTTTACATGGCACATACTGCACTTTTACTTTCTTCTCCAACACTTTGTTTTTGCATTATTTAAACCAAATTGAACATGTTTCATTATTTATTTGAGACTAAATAGATTTTATTTATGTATTATATTACGTTCAAATAAAATTGTTCATTCGGTATTGTTGTAAATGTCATTATTACAAATATATATATAAAAATGTGCCGATTAATCGGTATTGGCTATTTTTGGTCCTCCAATAAATCCGTATCGGCGTTGAAAAATCATAATCGGTACATACCCCAACCAGAAGTTATGGATTACAGGCAACATCCCCACTGAGCTAAAGGGTAGTAATCCGGAAGCTTATAAGAAATCCCGCTATGCCCTCCGACGAACCATCAAACAGGCAAAGAGTCAAAACAGGACTATGATCGTATCGTACTACACCGGCTCCGAGGTTCGTCGGATATTTGCAGGGCTTGCAAACTATCACACACTATAAAGAGAAGCACAGCCGCGAGCTGCCCCGTGACACCTACCAGATGAGCTAAATTACTTGTATGCTCGCTTCGAGGCAAGTAACACTGAAGCATGCATGAGAGCATCAGCTGTTCCGGGTCAACATTCCCAAGGCCGCAGGGCCAGACGAATTACCCGGATGTGTACTCCGAGCATGCCCTGACCGAGTCTGTATTACCAACATGTTTCAAGCAGACCACCATAGTCCCTGTGTCCAAGAACACTAAGGTAACCTACCTAAATTACTACCGACCTGTAGCACTCACGTCTGTAGCCATGAAGTGCTTTGAAAGGCTGGTCATGGCTCACATCAACACCATTATCCCAGTAACACTTAGACCCACTCCAATTTGCATACCGCCCCAACAGATCCACAGATGATACCATCTCTATTGCACTCAACACTGCCCTTTCCCACCTGGACAAAAGGAACGCCTATGTGAGAATGCTATTCATTGACTACAGCTCAGCATTCAACACCATAGTGCCCTCAAAGCTCATCACTAAGCTAAGGACCCTGGGACTAAACACCTCCCTCTGCAACTGGATCCTGGACTTCCTGACGGGCCGCCCCCAGGTGGTAAGGGTAGGTAACTACACATCAGCCACATTGATCCTCAATACGGGGGCCCCTCAGGGGTGCATGCTCAGTCCCCTCCTGTAGTCCCTGTTCACTCATGACTGCACGGCCAGGCACTACTCCAACACCATCATTAAGTTTGCCGATGACAACAGTGGTAGGCCTGATAACTGCACCATCGAGAGCCTCCTGATTGGTTGCATCACTGCCTGGTATGGCAACTGCTCGACCTCCGACCACAAGGCACTACAGTACATCACTGGGGCCAAGCTTCCTGCCATCCAGGACATATATACCAGGCGGTGTCAGAGGAAGGCCCTAAAAATTGTTAAAGACTCCAGCCACCCTAGTCATAGACTGTTCTCTCTTTTACCACATGGCAAGCAGTACCACATGGCAAGCGGTACCACACGGAAAGCGGTACCACACGGCAAGCGGTACCACATGGCAAGCGGTACCACACGGAAAGCGGTACCACACGGCAAGCGGTACCACACGGCAAGCAGTACCACACGGCAAGCGGTACCACATGGCAAGCGGTACCACATGGCAAGCGGTACCACACGGCAAGCGGTACCACACGGCAAGCGGTACCACACGGCAAGCGGTACCACACGGCAAGCGGTACCACACGGCAAGCGGTACCACACGGCAAGCAGTACCGGAGCGCCAAGTCAAGGTGCAAAAGGCGTTTTTTTTGGTTGCGTAAACAACAACAGTAATTGATGTTGGGGATGCAGGGCAGCATTCATATATGGTCGATTCCGTGGGAAAGTCAAACTGAACATGTGTAACGGGGGTGAGAACGGGCCGTAAACTCACTCCACAGCGAGCTTGAAACGTCACAGATGGAGATAACCAACAGGTACCTTTTGTATATCTTCAATCGGTTCAATGTCAAGGAGGACGGTCACGTGTGTTGAGAAGCAGAGGATCACTAGTTTGAGCCAAGTATGGGGACAGAGGAGGAAGCTAAACTGTTAGCAGCACATTGATGTCAAAAAAGTTAGTAATTTCCAAATGAAACAATGTTCTTTAAAGTCTATGTTGGAGTTCAGCCTTCACTTGACCTGATAAAGTAGGAAATGAAATTAATTTTGTCCATTACAGAGACGGAGGCCAAGTCTCACAAAAAATGCTTTTCATTTATACATATTTCATGGCTTTTAGAAAAGGCTTACAGAGTTTGTTTTAAACAATACATTTGTTGTGTAGATCAGATGTTAATGAAGCAATACAGACCACATTGAAGTGTCTGGAGTTTAGTTTGTGTGTTCTAGAGTCTTGTAAAGATAGGGGGGTTGACTGGGACAGGCAATGTAACATCCATAATGTTTTTAGGGAAAGATTTTGTAAAACATGTGTAACGGATGTGAAATGGCTAGCTAGTTAGCGGTGGTGTGCGCTAATAGCCTTTCAGTCGGTGACGTCACTTGTTCTGAGACCTTGAAGTACTGGTTCCCCTTGCTCTGCAAGGGCCGCGGCCTTTGTGGAGCGATGGGTAACGATGCTTCGTGGGTGACTGTTGTTGGTGTGTGCAGAGGGTCCCTGGTTCGCGCCCGTGCCTGGGCGAGGGGACGGACTAAAGTTATACTTTTACACATTCACCTTACATCAGATCATCTTGAAACTTTCTCTCTAAAGCTAACTTTCACCAAGGTTTTATATGGTCTATTGGTTTCTCTCTTTTCATTGGCAGAATCCTTTTTCAGTGTTATGATATTCATAACATCCATATCCACCAGTCTATCTTCATGTCAACTAACAGAACTCTGCTGGTTGTCCTGGTAACAAATACCAGTGGGCAGATCTATTGTATTTGTTAGAACTAAACTACAGCACTTACTTTGATGTGTCAAATCTGATCCTTTCTTCTCTCCTCCTCCTCTCACAGTTCCACTCAGCCCCGTTGATTTCCTGCAGTCCACCAGCAGCACAGACAACCTCTTCATACCCAGCAGTAAGGCACTACCGGGAGAGGCATGACACGGGGACTCCGGGAGGGTGAAAGGGCTAGCGTTGTCCTGGTAATCATAAAGAGGGGACACAGACACATATCATTATGGATGCTGATGTCACTGTAGTCATAAAGTGCTTTACAGAAACGCAGCCCAGACCCAGATAGAGCAAGCTGTATGCTAGACCAAACCAAGCTGTACCATCTGGTGTTCTGATCTGGAGAGACTCTTCTCTGACTCGTCAGCATCAGGATGTTGTTGAGGCTCCCCAGAGGATCCACAATAGTCATGTCTCTCTCCTGTATGAATGAGAACATCAAACAGATGGTAAACTTATGACCATCTATTACAATCATAGAGTCTTACAAGAGGCATGAACATGTATAAAAACGGCCTAAAATGACCACTTTCATCATGATTTTGTCAAATATTGTTTGTGTTGTAAATGTGAAAGAGTCACAACACTAAGAGCCTTTTACGTCCCTTTGATATTTTAAGTTTATGCCTGTTATTTTAGATGAAGTGTACTTTAATATAGACCACCTGGAGAATTCAATATATCTCGTTTAAAAGTCCCAAAAATATATGTACCAATGGCAGATCGATCCTTTAACAATTCCTACAGTACTGAACAACATATTCAAGTGTAGAACTTCAGTAGAATGCCCCTTAAAAACCCCACATTAGTTCAACAACTGCATAGTTTGTGCCCCTGTTTTTAAGACAGTACTCACTGGAGTTAAACGGATCTTCAGCCTCCTCCCTTTTCACTCCTAAAACGTCTTCCTCCTCTTTTATTGAGATAGCCTCCTCTTCCTCTTTTACTCCAAAAGGTTCTTCCTCTTCTTTCACTACATTCTCTTCTTTCAATGTTATGGCATCTTCCTCCTTTTTGGTTCTGAAAGCTTCTACCTCCTCCTCTTCCACTCTGACAACGTTCCCATCTTCCTCTTTCACTGTAATATCATCCTCTTCTTTCAATGAGATAGCCTCCTCTTCCTCCTTTTTCATCCTGAAAGCTTCTTCCTCTCCTTTCATCAGAGCTTCTTTCTCCGTCTAGTTTAGTGAGCTCATGCTCCGGTCGCAGTTGTAAATGAGAACTTGTTCTCAACTACTCTACTTGGTTAAATAAAGGTGAAATAAATAAAAATAAAAAATGCTCCTGGAGATTAGCCTAGTGCAGTACCAATGTAACAGATTTGCTAATGTAATAAGCAAATTGCGTTTAAATGAACAAGTAGATACGTAAACAGAATGATGTTCTAAAAACTAAGATTAATATACACAAAATTGGTCTAAAGATCTTAAATGGTTCGGTTTTAGGTTCGCTAGCAAACCACCGCGGTGGGTGAATCAGAAGCCTTTTGTCGCTGTTGAAGAAGCCTCCCGTCCCGTCCACTATATTATACGTCACACAAGAACCATCAACTGAAAGACTCACATCGCCGTCTGCTGCCTGGAGTAGGTAACGCAGACTGGGAAAAAATCCCCATTACAATGTTTATTCTGGCAAGCAATGTCATAAGAAGTAATTTAAAAACAACCAGCTGTTATGTTTTCTCTTCCTTCTTACAGCCAATACTTTCCTCCAGGGCTGGTCTGCCCAATAGGCAGGATTAGGTGACAGATTGAAGAGGATGGCATATTCCTAGCTAAATTGACCAAGGCTCATCTGGTGGTATAATTTGTATTCATTTTTGCCATAGTTATTCTGAACCTTGCCTGCAAGTTGTCGTTATCTACACCCAAAAAATGAAAATATCTTCTCAGATATCTCAAATATTTTTCTCAGACTTCAAAAGTGGTCTCCTGATGTGGTTTAATTATTGTTGTGGACTTAGAACATCCAATGTTGTTGTTTTTCTATTAACAGTGTGATTTTGGAAGCGAAAAACAGAAAAACAGCGACAATCAGAAACCTTGAAAAACGAAATATTGATTAAAGATTATGTCCCTGAATGGTCAAAAACCTCTTCAAATAGAAGTACGTTTATAGCACAACATATCTTACATGTAGGCCATCTCTCACTCTCTCATCATGTCACAAGCTGAGAGGCTCCCAGGGGCAGGGCAATAAAAGGCCCCAGCTCACTCAACTGCCCCTCCGCTCTCCAACAGCCATCAACCCAGAACATCCTGCAGACAGAACATCTAAAAGATCATCTGGGAATCCTTTCTTTCTCATGGAGCTTTTCAAAAGTGAGGTGAATATTCAATGTGATGTTTGTACAGTGCATTCGGAAAGTATTCAGACCCCTTGACTTTTTCAAAATTTTCCCTCATCAATCGACACACAATAGCCAATAATAATTTAATTTACCACAGGTGGACTCCAATCAAGTTGTAGAAATATCTCAAGGATGATCAATGGAAACATGCATCTGAGCTCAATTCCCGAGTATCAGAGCAAAGGGTCTGAAAACTTATGTAAATAAGATGTATGTTTTTTGTTTTTAATAAATTTGCTAAAATGTCTAAAAGTCTTTTATCGCTTTATCATTATGAGGTATTGTGTGTAGATTTCTGAGGAAATAGTTTTATTTAATCCATTTTAGAATAAGACAAAGTCAAGGGGTCTGAATACTTTCCAAAGGCACTGGAAGTGGTTGAGAAGAGAGCGTCATTGCTATATTCGAATTAAAATCATTGACCCATAAGAGAACACCTGACCAAAGCAAGGCGTGACCCATATAGAATTAAAACAATATTATTCTTAAATGAGAAAATATAATATAATAAACAAATGTTTGCATAATCAAAGACATGAAAACATTGTATTTAGCAAGACTTTCATATGGCCAGGAAGGTCATTGAGAATAACAATAGACAATAGTTATTGTTGCTAGTTTAGGAATGAAGATAGTGAAGGTTCATGAATGTTAAAGATGTGTTCACAGTGCGGATGTTGACAGAGGGGGATTCGAACCCCAAAGTAATAGTGGTACAAAAGATCCTAAAGGTCATTTAACATTCTGGTTTAGGGAGAAATAACTTTTTGGAAACCACTATTCACACTATGTACAGACATAGAAAACCATCACATCAAGGAGGTGTAACAGTGATGAATGGCTGTTCAATGTACAACAGTAGTCTTCTGTAACAAGCAATACCTGGTAAATATGTTTACATACAGTGGGGAGAACAAGTATTTGATACACTGCCGATTTTGCAGGTTTTCCTACTTACAAAGCATGTAGAGGTCTGTAATTTTTATCATAGGTACACTTCAACTGTGAGAGACGGAATGTAAAACAAAAATCCAGAAAATCACATTGTATGATTTTTAAGTAATTAATTTGCATTTTATTGCGTGACATAAGTATTTGATCACCTACCAACCAATAAGAATTCCGGCTTTCACAGACCTGTTAGTTTTTCTTTAAGAAGCCCTCCTGTTCTCCACTCATTACCTGTATTAACTGCACCTGTTTGAACTCGTTACCTGTATAAAAGACACCTGTCCACACACTCAATCAAACAGACTCCAACGTCTCCACAATGGCAAAGACCAGAGAGCTGTGTAAGGACATCAGGGATAAAATTGTAGACCTGCACAAGGCTGGGATGGCCTACAGGACAATAGGCAAGCAGCTTGGTGAGAAGGCAACAACTGTTGGCGCAACTTTTAGAAAATGGAAGATTTTCAAGATGACGGTCAATCACCCTCGGTCTGGGGCTCCATGCAAGATCTCACCTCGTGGGGCATCAATGATCATGAGGAATGTGAGGGATCAGCCCAGAACTACACGGCAGGACCTGGTCAATGACCTGAAGAGAGCTGGGACCACAGTCTCAAAGAAAACCATTAGTACCACACTACGCCGTCATGGATTAAAATCCTGCAGCGCACGCAAGGTCCCCCTGCTCAAGCCAGCGCATGTCCAGGCCCGTCTGAAGTTTGCCAATGACGTTCTGGATGATTCAGAGGAGGAACGGGAGAAGGTCATGTGGTATGATGAGACAAAAATAGAGCTTTTTGGTCTAAACTCCACTCGCCGTGTTTGGAGGAAGATGAAGGATGAGTACAACCCCAAGAACACAATCCCAACCGTGAAGCATGGAGGTGGAAACATCATTCTTTGGGGATGCTTTTCTGCAAAGGGGACAGGACGACTGCACCGTATTGAGGGGAGGATGGATGGGGCCATGTATCGCGAGATCTTGGCCAACAACCTCCTTCCCTCAGTAAGAGCATTGAAGATGGGTCGTGGCTGGGTCTTCCAGCATGACAACGACCCAAAACACACAGCCACGGTAACTAAGGAGTGGCTCCGTAAGAAGCATCTCAAGGTCCTGGAGTGGCCTAGCCAGTCTCCAGACCTGAACCCAATAGAAAATCTCTGGAGGGAGCTGAAAGTCCGTATTGCCCAGCGACAGCCCCGAAACCTGAAGGATCTGGAGAAGGTCTGTATGGAGGAGTGGGCCAAAATCCCTGCTGCAGTGTGTGCAAACCTGGTCAAGAACTACAGGAAACGTATGATCTCTGTAATTGCAAACAAAGGTTTCTGTACCAAATATTAAGTTCTGCTTTTCTGATGTATCAAATACTTATGTCATGCAATAAAATGCAAATTAATTACTTAAAAATCATACAATGTGATTTTCTGGATTTTTGTTTTACATTCCGTCTCTCACAGTTGAAGTGTACCTATGATAAAAATTACAGACCTCTACATGCTTTGTAAGTAGGAAAACCTGCAAAATCGGCAGTGTATCAAATACTTGTTCTCCCCACTGTACATACTTGACTGAATGGTTTCATGAACTTCTTTAAAGGTTTTGTAAGTAAATTGTAACAGGTCCTCATTCAGAAGTCTGAATTAACCTAGAGTCACCAAAACAAACGTTTAGAGATTATTCCACAAGTAAGGTGCAAAGAGCTTATTTACCTAACTCTGTACAGACCAAAGGAATTCCCAGAGGTAGCCATCCCTGAGACTGTGTCTGATAACACCAACTCTTACCTCTAATGGTTATTGTAGATGTTAGCTACAGAGGGAGTTACTGTCAAAGAGCTTTATAAATGCAAAGAGAGCAATGAATGGACCTACGTGACCACAAAGAGGGTCAAGCCTACTTCCTGATGGAGAATACAGGGATGTGTACTGAACCTGTACCCATAATAAAACAAAGTGCACTATGGTCAAATGCATCTAATGGCTTTAATGAAGTGGCAGCTGCATTCATATACAGTGGGGCAAAAAAGTATTTAGTCAGCCACCAATTGTGCAAGTTCTCCCACTTAAAAAGATGAGAGAGGCCTGTAAGTTTCATCATAGGTACACTTCAACTATGACAGACAAAATGAGAAAAAAAAATCCAGAAAATCACATTGTAGGATTTTTAATGAATTTATTTGCAAATTATGGTGGAAAATAAGTATTTGGTCAATAACAAAAGTGTATCTCAATACTTTGTTATATACCCTTTGTTGGCAATGACAGAGGTCAAACGTTTTCTGTAAGTCTTCACAAGGTTTTCACACACTGTTGCTGGTATTTTGGCCCATTCCTCCATGCAGATCTCCTCTAGAGCAGTGATGTTTTGGGGCTGTTGCTGGGCAACACAGACTTTCAACTCCCTCCAAAGATTTTCTATGGGGTTGAGATCTGGAGACTGGCTAGGCCTCTCCAGGACCTTGAAATGCTTCTTACGAAGCCACTCCTTCGTTGCCCGGGCGGTGTGTTTGGGATCATTGTCATGCTGAAAGACCCAGCCACGTTTCATCTTCAATGCCCTTGCTGATGGAAGGAGGTTTTCACTCAAAATCTCACGATACATGGCCCCATTCATTCTTTCCTTTACACGGATCAGTCGTCCTGGTCCCTTTGCAGAAAAACAGCCCCAAAGCATGATGTTTCCACCCCCATGCTTCACAGTAGGTATGGTGTTCTTTGGATGCAACTCAGCATTCTTTGTCCTCCAAACACGACGAGTTGAGTTTTTACCAAAAAGTTCTATTTTGGTTTCATCTGACCATATGACATTCTCCCAATCTTCTTCTGGATCATCCAAATGCTCTCTAGCAAACTTCAGACGGGCCTGGACATGTACTGGCTTAAGCAGGGGGACACGTCTGGCACTGCAGGATTTGAGTCCCTGGCGGCGTAGTGTGTTACTGATGGTAGGCTTTGTTACTTTGGTCCCAGCTCTCTGCAGGTCATTCACTCGGTCCCCCCGTGTGATTCTGGGATTTTTGCTCACCGTTCTTGTGATCATTTTGACCCCACGGGGTGAGATCTTGCGTGGAGCCCCAGATCGAGGGAGATTATCAGTGGTCTTGTATGTCTTCCATTTCCTAATAATTGCTCCCACAGTTGATTTCTTCAAACCAAGCTGCTTACCTATTGCAGATTCAGTCTTCCCAGCCTGGTGCAGGTCTACAATTTTGTTTCTGGTGTCCTTTGACAGCTCTTTGGTCTTGGCCCTAGTGGAGTTTGGAGTGTGACTGTTTGAGGTTGTGGACAGGTGTCTTTTATACTGATAACAAGTTCAAACAGGTGCCATTAATAATACAGGTAAGTGGAGGACAGAGGAGCCTCTTAAAACTTCTTGCAACTATAGGGGGAGCTGTTTCGCATTAGCATAATTTGCTCTCCAGATTAAACTGCCTAGTACTCAATTCTTGCTCGTACAATATGCATATTATTGTTATTATTGGATAGAAAACACTCTCTAGTTTCTATAGCCGTTTGAATTATGTCTCTGAGTGAAACAGAACTCATTCTACAGCACTTTTCCCCCCAGTGTGTGAGATTTTAGAAATCTTGGCCTCTGGTTCCAGATCAGTTTTAAAGTCCCTGTAAATCGTATGAGGATACAAACACTGCCCACGCCTTCCTCTAGATGTCAGTAAGTGGTGACAATTTGAATGGAGTCGATTGCGCAATCAGTGCCTGTATAAAACGGCAAAGACCGGATGTACCGTCCCTTTGCTCCCTGCGCCTGACGCACGATGGACGTTGGACCTCCTCTCTTTCCAGGCTTTGGTTTAGCCACTTATATATCGCCGGTCATGTTTTTACTCGTTAGAGGTGTTAAAAACATCATAAGGTAGTTAATTTAAACCGTTTTATAGCAATTTATATCCGTTTAGTGCGATTTTGAGGCAGTTCTATGTGATGCTCTTTGAAGCTTTGGGCACGTTTCGGGGTCCCGGTCGAACGTTAGTGGGCATTTCGACGGACAGAGGACATCTTTCGACCAAAAGAAGATTAGACCCAAGAAAGGATACATTGCCCAAGATTCTGATGGAAGATCACCTCACAGTAAGAAATATTTAAGATGATAAATCGTTGTTCTGTCGAAAATTTTTAAACGCATATTCTGCCATTTTGTTTGGTATAGCTTCGCTTGGCGAACCCTGTATTGCACAGTAAGGATAATTTTAGAAATGTAATTCAGCGATTGCATTAAGAACTAATTTGTCTTTCGATAGCTGTCCAACTTATATTTTTTTAGTCAAGTTTATGAATAGTTATCCATGAGACAAGATCACTGTGAAAGATGGCGTCCGACATTTTCAGGCTAGTTTTGCTAGTATTGTCATTGTATAACCACGGTTGTTTGTGGCTAAATATGCACATTTTCGAACAAACTCTATATGTATGTTGTAATATGATGTTACAGGAGTGTCATCGGAAGAATTCTGAGAAGGTTAGTGAAAAAATTAATATATTTTGGCGATGATAACGATATCGCTCTCTTTGGCTTGAATCAATGGTCGGGTAACGTTTGCATATGTGGTATGCTAATATAACGATTTATTGTGTTTTCGCTGTAAAACACTTAGAACATCTGAAATATTGTCTGAATTCACAAGATCTGTGTCTTTCCATTGCTGTGAGTTGTGTATTTTTAAGAAATGTTTTATGATTAGTAATTAGGTAATACACGTTGCTCTGTGTATTTATTCTAGTCGAGTTGTGATGGTGGGTGCAATTGTAAACTATGATTTCTACCTGAAATATGCACATTTTTCTAACAAAACCTATCCTATACAATAAATATGTTATCAGACTGTCATCTGATGAGGTTTTTTCTTGGTTAGTGGCTATCAATATCTTTATTTGGCCGAATTGGTGATAGCTAGTGGTGGAGAGAAAAAATGGTGGACAAAGAAAAATGGCGTATTTTGCTAACGTGGTTAGCTAATAGATTTACATATTGTGTCTTCCCTGTAAAACATTTTAAAAAACAGAAATGATGGGTTTATTCACAAGATCTGTATCTTTCATCTGGTGTCTTGGACTTGTGATTTAATGATATTTAGATGCTACTATTTAATTGTGACGCTATGCTAGCGATGCTAATCAGTGTGGGGGGGGGGGGTGGGGGGTGATCCCGGATCCGGGGTTGAGGCTCGTGAAAGGTTAAAGAAGAAGTTACAGGTCTGTGAGAGCCAGAAATCTTGCTTGTTTGTAGGTGACCAAATACTTATTTTCCACCATAATTTGCAAATAAATTCATAAAAAATCCTACAATGTGATTTTCTGGATTTTCTTTTCTCATTTTGTCTGTCATAGTTGAAGTGTTCCTATGATGAAAATTACAGGCCTCTCTCATCTTTTTAAGTGGGAGAACTTGCGCAATTGGTGGCTGACTAAATACTTTTTTGCCCCACTGTGATGATGTCACCATAGTCTAGGACCAGTAAGAACATCGATTGAATGATCTCCTTTGTACTATTAAGCAAGAGGCCTGACCTATTTCTATAGAAGAAGACCCTTTTCATACTCAGCATCTTAATTAACTAACTGATCAATATGTTTTTAAAAGACAGCTTAATGTCTATACAGAAACCCAGCCTAAAACACCAACTCAGCATCTTAATTAACTAACTCATCAATATGTTTTTAAAATACAGCTTAATGTCTATACAGAAACCCAGCCTAAAACACCAACTCAGCATCTTAATGAACTAACTCATCAATATGTTTTTTAAAAGACAGCTTAACGTCTAGACAGAAACCCAGCCTAAAACTCAAACTCAGCATCTTAATTAACTCATCAATATGGTTTTTAAAAGACAGCTTAACGTCAGATACACCATACAAGGTACATACTATATACTTTAATCATTAGAATAATTTTTGTTCACTCTAGAAAATATACTTAGTTTTACACAGATTCAATAACAATGTAAGGTCAACAAAGGTTTTCTGTAAAATAATGACAGCATACTGTAGTTCAGATAGAGTGTCACGTTCCTGACCTGTTTTCTCTTATTTTTGTATGTGTTTAGTTGGTCAGGGCGTGAGTTGGGATGGGCATTCTATGTTATGTGTTTCTATGTTGGTTAATGGGTTGCCTGATATGGTTCTCAATTAGAGGCAGGTGTTTTACGTCTCCTCTGATTGAGAACCATATTAAGGTAGGATGTTCTCACTGTTTGTTTGTGGGTGATTGTCTTCCGTGTCTGTGTTTGTCGCGCCACACGGGACTGTTTCGGTTTGTGTAGTCTATTCCTGTTCTGCGTGTTTATGTATGTTTTCCAGTACAGGTCTGTCTACGTCGTTTTGTTGTTTTGTATATTCTCAAGTGTTTATCGTGTTCGTCTTTTACTTTAAATAAATTCATTATGACTGCATACCTCGATGCATATTGGTCCGATCCCTGCTTCTCCTCTTCAGTCGAAGAGGAGGAGAGCAACCGTTACAGAGAGACTGATCAGCAGGGTGGGCAATATAGTACACAACTGTATCGTCTGCATACAGATGCAGGAAGCAGTTCATTTTGACAAAACAATATTGTTAATGTATACAATATAGTTGTTTATTAGACATTATAACATATAAAACAATGCCTAGGAACTAAAGATTTTATATGCAACATTTGAACATCAATTTGACCACCCTTGGGTTATGATGTATATGACATGACAAGATATTTTTTAGTAATTTGTATTTTATTTACATGTTTATAATCCAAATAATAGATGAAGACATCAAAACTATGAAATAGCAGTGAAGTCCTATTACCAGTCAGATAGGAAGTAGCAGTGAAGTCCTATTACCAGTCAGATAGGAAGTAGCAGTGAAGTCCTATTACCAGTCAGATAGGAAGTAGCAGTGAAGTCCTACTACCTGTCAGATAGGAAGTAGCAGTGAAGTCCTATTACCAATCAGATAGGAAGTAGCAGTGAAGTCCTATTACCAGTCAGATAGGAAGTAGCAGTGAAGTCCTACTACCAGTCAGGTAGGAAGTAGGCGTGTCAACACTGCCAAGTGGCTGGGATGTCCTCCACTGAGTCCACAGTCCTCTCCACCATAAACACCATCTGTTGTCTGCACACCTCTGACCAGATCAAATCAAATGTTATTGGTCTCATACACATATTTCTCTGATGTCATCCCTGTTGTATCGAAACAGTGCTGTAATATCTAACAATACAAAACAATACATGCAAATCCCCACAATTTATTTCAAGGAAGAAGAAATATAGAAATAGTAGAACGAGCAATGTCAGAGTCCGGAATATAAATATATATACAGTTAGTTTACAATGTATATGATGGTGTGTATAGACATTATGGACTGTATATGAATAGAAAAGGTGTGTACAGCAGTAATTATACAGGATGAGCCTGGACTAGAATACAGGGTGGAGTACTGGGTGGTAGACGGCAGTGTAACAGTGACTAAAGTTCAGGGCAGGGTACTGGGCGGAGGCCGGCTAGAGGTGACTATTTAACAGTCTGATGATCTGGAGATAGACCACACATTAACCACACAATAAGTATTGTGGTGGCAGCATCATGTTATGGGTATGCTTGTCACCGGCAGGGACTGGGGAGTTTGTCAGGATCAAAATAAATATGAAAGGAGCAAAGCCCAGGTAAAAAGTTAAAACCCACCTCAGTCTTCTGAAACCCTGCCACATTGTTTAATTTTTCTGAAGGACAATTACACAGATGTTTACACTGCTGCCACCACCAGGCCTGGAGGGCTGGGATAGGGTTTTATGTTTCTGCAATTACACAATTTTTTATGCAAAAAACACACCAGAATGGCGAGACTTGTTGAGTGTTCCTAAGTGGTCTGATCTCAGTCCTGACTTAAATGTACTGAAAAAACCCATCTGGTTTAAATATCACTGTCCACCAATGAGCAGTTTTAACAAAAACTATGGATGTATTTTGCACAAAGTTGGTGGAATCTTAATGAAACTGTAATGGCTTCCACCAAGTATTAACTTGGACGGGGGACGGACTTATCCAATTATGATGTAAACAAAAAAATTGTTCAACATTTTCTATTAAATCTAATTTAATCCCTTTATAGATTTAATTTTAAGGAGCAAAACGTGTCAAAAAGTTAAAAGGCGTGTAGATGTTCTATAGGCACTGTTCAGCCTTAACTGTGGAGTGACCTCATGAAATGGGACATCAGCCAACTCAGTGACAACCACAGAACACTGTTCAGCCTTAACTGTGGAGTGACCCCATGAAATGGGACATCAGCCAACTCAGTGACAACCACAGAACACTGTTCAGCTTTAACTATGGAGTGACCCCATGAAAAGGGACATCAGCCAACTCAGTGACAACCACAGAACACTGTTCAGCTTTAACTATGGAGTGACCCCATGAAAAGGGGCATCAGCCAACTCAGTGACAACCACAGAACACAACTATGTATAGTTTACACAAATATTAGCGTCTTAGCTTTTATTGCAGGACTTTGACTGTGGTACATCACCTCCATAGTCAACCTATTGTGAGAATTGAACATTCATTGGACTGTACAGACTTACTAGCTGTGTTAAGATGGAGCAGCTAGCTAACTGGCTACTGATCAACCTATTGTGTGTATTGAACATTCATATTGGACAGCCTTACCTATAGAGTAGCACCACCACCCATCAGACCATTCTCTTCTTGACGTCAAAGCTGCAGGGTATTGTATCTGTAGAAGTTTATGATTAATAATCCTATTTATTTAATTAAAGCCACCCTAAGATGTCACCATACTATTCCTTTAAAGCCCCTCTGTTAGATATAAATCATCAGAGTGGGTAACCAACTGAAACGGAAACAATGGAGCAAATGCATCACTATCAGAGGGATGTATTATGACATCATATAGAACTACTCAGACATTCCAAATATCACTTGATTATCAGAGGGATGTATTATGACATCAGATAGAACTACTCAGACATTCCAAATCAGGCTTCATCCATATCATGAAGGTGGATATTGATCCAACCATTTCCAAAGTAATGACCGGGCTGACGGAAACAGGATATGCCTTTACAATTTTATAAATGCAGACAGACGATTTGTTAGTTCGTTTGACATGGTGGGGTCTTTTTGTGTCAGTAAAAATGTATAAATGAGAAATGGAGGTGGAAACTCCTTTATGCGCAAATATTTATATAATAACCATCACATCTTAGTTAACTTGGAGTCACGTGATGATGTGTTGTGTGGTCATCCCTCTACGACTTGGGAACCCATGTAGTTTATTAGGCTACAGATGAAATAAGTTATGAACTTCACAGGGTGGTGAAACTGCATGTGATGAGCTTGATGCTCCTTTCCAATACATTTTGATGGTCTTCTTCTGGTGACATGATGATTGATGCTTGGTTGCCATTTGACAAATAAAATAATATTGCTCTTATCCATAATAATCTCATCATGTAGGTAGCCTACCAGCACTGTATCTGTGAGCTGCTGACTACAGTGCAGTTTTCTATATAATGTTAAAAAAATAAACCATAGTAGATTTGAACATGTAATGGAAATCCATTTAACTTCTATTTTTCATTCGGTACATGGGAATTTAACAGCAAAAGTTTATTTTGGCAGTTACAGTCTTGTCCCATGGCTGCATCTCACGTACAGACTCGGTAGAGGCGAAGGTCGAGAGCCCGAAACACGACCCAGCCAAGCCGCACTGCTTCTTGACACAATGCACGCTAATCCCGGAAGCCAGCCCACTGGTCAGTTCAGCATCTAGTTTCTATTTACATGTCTTTCAGTCGTCAACTAAAGTTAATTCAACATGAAAATACCTTAAGTTGATGGATTTTTACAAATCCAATCCGTTTTTCACATTGATCTAACATCACATGGATTTGTTTTGTTGAAATGACGTGGAAACAACGTTTATTCAACCAGTGGGAGGCTTGTAAATGACCCCAGGAAAGTGGAACGAGGAACTCTTCATTGAGACAATGATGAAACAGCAATCCGTGGGAGAGTTGTGGTGGATATTATAAAATAAGGATCTGCTGGAGTCCAAGTCAAACCAAGATTCTTTATTTCTGAGCTCAGAGAGAATAACAGAGTTACACAGCGCAGTGTAGACAGTCTGAATTCCTGAAGCATTGGGTGATGAGCACATATCTTTATAGTTTCCTGTTCCTGGGAGGGACTTTATTCATACAAGGACGCCGGTGCAGCTGGTTTGCAACACTGGATGATACTCCCAAGAACAGGAGATTATAATAGGACAGTTTCACAAGGTTAGTCACATACTCAGTTATGTGGACACATACAATTACCATTTTCCATTACAGAGTCTGTGAACATTTTCATTTAATTAAATCATCAGTGGGCCAACAATGCAAATGTAGGCAGCAGGCTGTTAGCCAACCTGCCAGCTTAGTGGAGTCTGCCACTAGCATAGTCAGTGTAGTCAGCTCAGCCATCCCCATTGAGACTGTGTCTGTGCCTCGACCTAGGTTGGGCAAAACTAAACATGGCGGTGTTCGCCTTAGCAATCTCATTAGAGAGATAAAGACCTCCTCCATTCCTGCCATTATTGAAAGAGATCGTGATACCTCACATCTCAAAATAGGGTTACTTAATGTTAGATCCCTCACTTCAAAGGCAGTTATAGTCAATGAACTAATCACTGATCATAATATTGATGTGATTGGCCTGACTGAAACATGGCTTAAGCCTGATGAATTTACTGTGTTAAATGAGGCCTCACCTCCTGGTTACACTAGTGACCATATCCCCTGTGCATCCCGCAAAGGCGGAGGTGTTGCTAACATTTACGATTGCAAATTTTTTGCAAAAAAATGACTTTTTCGTCTTTTGAGCTTCTAGTCATGAAATCTATGCAGCCTACTCAATCACTTTTTATAGCTACTGTTTATAGGCCTCCTGGGCCATATACAGCGTTCCTCTCTGAGTTCCCTGAATTCCTATCAGACCTTGTAGTCATAGCAGATCATATTCAAATTTTTGGTGATTTTAATATTCATATGGAGAAGTCCACAGACCCACTCCAAAAGTCTTTCGGAGCCACACGACTCAGTGAGTTTTGTCCAACATGTCTCTGGACCTACTCACTGCCACAGTCATACTCTGGACCTAGTTTTGTCCCATGGAATAAATGTTGTAGATCTTAATGTTTTTCCTCATAATCCTGGACTATCGGACCACCATTTTATTACGTTTGCAATCGCAACAAATAATCTGCTCAGACCCCAACCAAGGAGCATCGAAAGTCGTGCTATAAGTTCTCAGACAACACATAAATTCCTTGATGCCCTTCCAGACTCCTTCTGCCTACCCAAGGACGTCAGAGGACAAAAATCAGTTAACCACCTAACTGAGGAACTCAATTTAACATTGCGCAATACCCTAGATGCAGTTGCACCCCTAAAAACGAAAAACATTTGTCATAAGAAACTAGCTCCCTGGTATACAGAAAATACCCGAGCTTTGAAGCAAGCTTCTAGAAAATTGGAACGGAAATGGCGCCACACCAAACTGGAAGTCTTCCGACTAGCTTGGAAAGACAGTACCGTGCAGTATCGAAGAGCCCTCACTGCTGCTCGATCATCCTACTTTTCCAACTTAATTGAGGAAAATAAGAACAATCCAAAATTTATTTTTGATACTGTTGCAAAGCTAACTAAAAAGCAGCATTCCCCAAGAGAGGATGGCTTTCACTTCAGCAGTAATAAAATCATGAACCTCATTGAGGAAAAGATCATGATCATTAGAAAGTAAATTACAGACTCCTCTTTAAATCTGCGTATTCCTCCAGGCCTTAGCTGTCCTGGATCTGCACAGCTCTGCCAGGGCCTGGGATCGGGAGAGACACTTAAGTGTTTTAGTACTATATCTCTTGACACAATGATGAAAATAATCATGGCCTCTAAACCTTCAAGCTGCATACTGGATCCTATTCCAACTAAACTACTGAAAGAGCTGCTTCATGTGCTTGGCCCTCCTATGTTGAACATAATAAACGGCTCTATCCACCGGATGTGTACCAAACTCACTAAAAGTGGCAGTAATAAAGCCTCTCTTGAAAAAGCCAAACCTTGACCCGGAAAATATAAAAAACTATCGGCCTATATCGAATCTTCCATTCCTCTCAAAAATTTTTGAAAAAGCTGTTGCGCAGCAACTCACTGCCTTCCTGAAGACAAACAATGTATACGAAATGCTTCAGTCTGGTTTTAGACCCCATCATAGCACTGAGACTGCACTTGTGAAGGTGGTAAATGATCTTTTAATGGCGTCAGACCGAGGCTCTGCATCTGTCCTCGTGCTACTAGACCTTAGTGCTGCCTTTGACACCATCGTTCACCACATTCTTTTGGAGAGACTGGAAACCCAAATTGGTCTACACGGACAAGTTCTGGCTTGGTTTAGATCTTACCTGTCGGAAAGATATCAGTTTGTCTCTGTGAATGGTTTGTCCTCTGACAAATCAACTGTACATTTCGGTGTTCCTCAAGGTTCCGTTTTAGGACCACTATTGTTTTCACTATATATTTTACCTCTTGGGGATGTTATTCGAAAACATAATGTTAACTTTCACTGCTATGCGGATGACACACAGCTGTACATTTCAATGAAACATGGTGAAGCCCCAAAATTGCCCTCGCTAGAAGCCTGTGTTTCAGACATAAGGAAGTGGATGGCTGAAAACGTTCTACTTTTAAACTCGGACAAAACAGAGATGCTTGTTCTAGGTCCCAAGAAACAAAGAGATCTTCTGTTAAATCTGACAATTAATCTTGATGGTTGTAAAGTTGTCTCAAATAAAACTGTGAAGGACCTCGGTGTTACTCTTGACCCTGATCTCTCTTTTGACGAACATATCAAGACTGTTTCAAGGACAGCTTTTTTCCATCTACGTAACATTGCAAAAATCAGAAATTTTCTGTTCAAAAATGATGCAGAAAAATTAATCCATGCATTTGTTACTTCTAGGTTAGACTACTGCAATGCTCTACTTTCCTGCTACCCGGATAAAGCACTAAATAAACTTCAGTTAGTGCTAAATACGGCTGCTAGAATCCTGACTAGAACCAAGAAATTTGATCATATTACTCCAGTGCTAGCTTCCCTACACTGGCTTCCTGTTAAGGCAAGGGCTGATTTCAAGGTTTTACTGTTAACCTATAAAGCGTTACATGGGCTTGCTCCTACCTATCTTTCCGAGTTGGTTCTGCCGTACATACCTATACGTACGCTACGGTCACAAGACGCAGGCCTCCTAATTGTCCCTAGAATTTCTAAGCAAACAGCGGGAGGTAGGGCTTTCTCCTATAGATCTCCATTTTTATGGAACGGTCTGCCTACCCATGTGAGAGACGCAGACTCGGTCTCAACCTTTAAGTCTTTACTGAAGACTTATCTCCTCAGTAGGTCATATGATTGAGTGTAGTCTGGCCCAGGAGTGTGAAGGTGAACGGAAAGGCTCTGGAGCAACGAACCGCCCTTGCTGTCTCTGCCTGGCCGGTTCCCCTCTCTCCACTGGGATTCTCTGCCTCTAACCCTATTACAGGGGCTGAGTCACTGGCTTACTGGTGCTCTTTCATGCCGTCCCTAGGAGGGGTGCGTCACTCGAGTGGGTTGAGTTACTGACGTGATCTTCCTGTCTGGGTTGGCGCCCCCCCCCTTGGTTTGTGCTGTGGTGGAGATCTTTGTGGGCTATACTCGGCCTTGTAAGTTGGTGGTTGAAGATATCCCTCTAGTGGTGCGGGGGCTGTGCTTTGGCAAAGTGGGTGGGGTTATATCCTTCCTGTTTGGCCCTGTCCGGGGGTATCATCGGATGGGGCCACAGTGTCTCCTGACCCCTCCTGTCTCAGCCTCCAGTATTTATGCTGCAGTAGTTTATGTGTCGGGGGGCTAGGGTCAGTTGGTTATACCTGGAGTACTTCTCCTGTCTTATCCAGTGTCCTGTGTGAATTTAAGTATGCTCTCTCTAATTCTCTCGTTCTCTCTTTCTTTCTCTCTCTCGGAGAACCTGAGCCCTTGGACCATGCGTCACGGCAAACCGGGCATGATGACTCCTTGCCCCAGTCCACCTGGCCTTGCTGCTGTTCCAGTTTCAACTGTTCTGCCTGCGGTTATGGAACCCCTACCTATACCAGACTTGCTGCTTTCAACTCTTAATGATCGGCTATGAAAAGCCAACTGACATTTATTCCTGATTATTATTTGACCATGCTTGTCATTTATGAACATTTTGAAAATCTTGGCTCTCTCTAATTCTCTCCTTCTCTCTTTCTTTCTCTCTCTCAGAGGACCTGAGCCCTAGGACCATACGTCAGGACTACCGGGCATGATGACTCCTTGCTGTCCCCAGTCCACCTGGCCTTGCTGCTATTCCAGTTTCAACTGTTCTGCCTGCGGTTATGGAACCCCTACCTGTCCCAGACCTGCTGTTTTCAACTCTAAATGATCGGCTATGAAAAGCCAACTGACATTTATTCCTGATTATTATTTGACCATGCTTGTCACTTATGAACATTTTGAACATCTTGGCCATGTTCTGTTATAATCTCCACCCGGCACAGCCAGAAGAGGACTGGCCACCCCTCATAGCCTGGTTCCTCTCTAGGTTTCTTCCTAGGTTGTGGCCTTTCTAGGGAGTTTTTCCTAGCCACCGTGCTTCTACACCTGCATTGCTTGCTGTTTGGGGTTTTAGGCTGGGTTTCTGTACAGCACTTCGAGATATTAGCTGATGTACGAAGGGCTATATAAAATAAACTTGATTTGAAACTTGAAATGTAAACAACGGAACAAATGCATCACATCCAAATATCACTTGATTATCTGTAGTGCTGGAGGAAAGACACCCAGATAAACACACACAGAGTTTAAAAAATGACAATTTAAACACACAGAATCTGATTTAATCTATATTCAAACTAACATACTCAATATTCAATTCATGTTTCTTAATAAAAACATATGTTTGAGTATACTTTGTACAATTAAATTTCATATGGTATAAACAAGTAAACACATTCTCAGTCAACATTATAAGACCATGACGAATTGTCAGTTAATGTGATGTGAAATAGCAATATACACACAAGGAGAAGTAATTATTCTCTCCTGTGTGGATTCGCACATGATGGTTAAGTGACTGTGATGAGTAATATGTCCTTCCACAGTTTGAGCATTTGTAAGGCTTCTCCCCTGTGTGCAGTCCCATGTGTTCTTTCAAACTTCCTAACTGGGTAAAACTCTTTCCACACTGGGAGTAGTGTTAAGGCTTCTCCCCTGTGTGAATTCTCTCATGTTTTTTCAGGGAGCTTTTACGGCTAAAACTCTTTTCACACTGGGGGCAGTGGTAAGGCTTCTCCCCCGTGTGTATTCTCTCATGTCGTTCCAGGTCCCCTGACCGATTAAAACCCTTTCCACACTGGGAGCAGTGGTAAGGCTTCTCCCCTGTGTGTATTCTCTCATGTGTTTTCAGGTTACGTAAGGTGGTAAAACTCTTTCCACACTCGGAGCAGTGGTAAGGCTTCTCCCCCGTGTGTATTCGCTCGTGTTCTTTCAGCCAGCATAATCGGCTAAAACTCTTTTCACACTGGGGGCAGTGGTAAGGCTTCTCCCCTGTGTGTATTCTCTCATGTCGTTCCAGGTCCCCTGACTGATTAAAACCCTTTCCAAACTGGGAGCAGTGGTAAGGCTTCTCCCCTGTGTGTATTCTCCCGTGTGTTTTCAGGTTACGTGAGGTGGTAAAACTCTTTCCACACTCGGAGCAGTGGTAAGGCTTCTCCCCTGTGTGTATTCTCTCATGTTGTTTCAGGTCCCCTGACTGACTAAAACCCTTTCCACACTGGGAGCAGTGGTAAGGCTTCTCCCCTGTGTGTATTCTCTCATGCCTTGTTAGGTTTCTTAAGTGGTTAAAACTATTTCCACACTGGGAGCAATGGTAAGGCTTCTCCCCTGTGTGTATTCTCCCGTGTGTTTTCAGGTTACGTAAGGTGGTAAAACTCTTTCCACACTGGGAGCAGTGGTAAGGCTTCTCCCCTGTGTGTATTCTCCCGTGTGTTTTCAGGTTACGTAAGGTGGTAAAACTCTTTCCACACTGGGAGCAGGGGTAAGGCTTCTCCCCTGTGTGTATTCTCTCATGTTGTTTCAGGTCCCATAATCGGTTACAACCCTTTCCACAGTGGGAGCACTGGTATCTTCTTGCTGGTTTGGACGTCCCTGGCTCTGGTTCCTCTGAGTCTGGTCTTTCTCCTGCCAAAGACAGTGTGGTTTTTAAAAATAGAGACACGAATGAAACCTCCACATGATAAATCAACCTTGCTATGAGGGCAAATCAGATCCCTCAATAACCTGAGGCCAGTTTTAACAATCTTAGTGTGATTTTAAAATAAATGTAGAGCATCCTGGTAATTACTGATATGTTTACATTACTTATTTTACAAGTCAGAACACAAAAAACTAAACAGTTCTAGGACACTAGAACACAGACGTCGCTGGATTCCAATCGAGCAGGTGGTTCTAAATATATAACTTTCATAGCTGTATGATACAGAATGCGACCTACACACTTCCTTAAACATAAAATAAGTAAAGAAGTAATTTTGTGTGGAAGTCTAAAACTTGTTTTTACGTCGAAGACACAAAGCACATCAGTAACATCTCCCCGTTGTTGAAAGGGTTCGACACATGCGGTTAAATGGACCAATTTGTTATTTAGACGTTCACAGATTTTCAACATTTTGACTATCACTGATGTCATATTTTGGGTAAAGTAAAAAATAAAGTGAAATATTTGGGTAGATGTTCCTAAAACTGAGAATAACTACAATAAACAAAAATATAAATGCAACATGTAAAGTGTTGGATGTTTAATGAGCTGAAAAAAAATTTGCAGAATTTTTTACATCCCTGTTAGTTAACATGTATTCTTTGCCAAGATAATCATTCCACCTGACAGGTGTGGCATATCAAGAAGCTGATTGAACAGCATGATCATTACACAGGTGCACCTAGTGCTGGGGACAATAAAAGGCCATTAAAATGTTCAGTTTTGTCACACAACACAATGCCACAGATGTCTCAAGTTTTGAGAGAGCGTGCAATTGGCATGCTGACTACAGGAATATCCACTAGAGCCGTTACCAGATAATTTAATGTTCAATTCTCTACCAGAAGCCGCCTCCAACGTTGTTTTAGAGAATTTGGCAGTACATCCAACTGGCCTCACAACCACAGACGCCAGCCCAGGACCTCCACATTGTCTGAGACCAGCCACCCGAGTTGTATTTCTCTTTGTAATGAAGCCCTTTTGTGGGGAAAAACAAATTCTGATTGGCTGGGCCTGGCTCCGCAATGGGTGGGCGTATGCACTCCAGGGCCCACCAATGGCTGCGCCCCTGCCCAGTCATGTGAAGTCCATAGATTAGGGCCTAATTTATTTATTTACAATGACTGACTTATATGAACTGAAAATCATTGAAATTGTTGTTTATATTTTGTTGTTTATATTTTGGTTCAGCACACACACACACACAGTGCATTCGTTAAGTATTCAGACCCCGTGTCCTTCTCCAAATGTTGTTACTTTTCAGGATTATTCTAAAATTGATTAAATCGTTTTTTCCCCCTTGTCAATCTAAACTCAGTAAAAAAAAGAAACGTCCTCTCACTGTCAACTGTGTTTATTTTCAGCAAACTTAACATGTGTAAATATTTGTATGAACATAACAAGATTCAACAACATACATAACTTCTACTTGCACACCATCCCGGATCCGGGAGCACCCCCCACAGTAAAAAAGCTGACTAGCATAGCCTAGCATAGCGTCACAAGTAAATACTAGCATCTAAATATCATTAAATCACAAGTCCAAGACACCAGATGAAAGATACACATCTTGTGAATCCAGCCATCATTTCTGATTTTTAAAATGTTTTACAGGGAAGACACAATATGTAAATCTATTAGCTAACCACGATAGCAAAAGACACAACTTTTTTTTTCCACCATTTTTTTCCTGCATAGGTAGCTATCACAATTTCGACCAAATAAAGATATATATAGCCACTAACCAAGAAACAACTTCATCAGATGACAGTCTGATAACATATTTATTGTATAGCATATGTTTTTTTAGAAAAATGTGCATATTTCAGGTATAAATCACAGTTCTACATTGCAGCTGCAATCTGAAATAGCGCCGAAGCAGCCAGAATAATTACAGAGACCAACGTCAAATACCTAAATAGTCATCATAAAACATTTCTGAAAAATACACAGCATACAGCAAATGAAAGACCAACATCTTGTGAATCCAGCCAATATTTCAGATTTTTAAAGTGTTTTACAGCGAAAACACAATATAGCTTTATATTAGCTTACCACAATAGCCAGAAACACAAGCAATTTACCAGCAGCAAAGGTTAGCGATCGTAACAATCCAGCAAAAGATATATAATTTTTGACTAACCTTGATATACTTCATCAGATGACAGTCCTGTAACATCATATTACACAATGCATATAGGTTTTGTTCGAAAATGTGCATATTTAGCAGCACAAATCGTGGTTATACAATGTGATTAGTAGCAACATTTCAGGCAATCTGGCCGGCGCCATCTTGGAGAGGCACCTAATCTAATCGATAACTAATCGTAAACTTGACTAAAAAATACAGGTTGGACAGCAAATGAAAGACACATTAGTTCTTAATGCAACCGCTGTGTTAGATTTTTAAAATTAACGTTACTCGACATTCAGCGTGCGTTACAGCGAGACCATGCCTAAATCAATGGCGGACTAATAATTTTACATCTTTCCACAGATATACGAATTAACATCATAAATAGCTCTTACTTTTGGATGATCTTCCATCAGAATCTTGGGCAAGTGGTCCTTTGTCCAGAACAATCGTCTTTTGGTTGAAAGATGTCCTCTACTCCTGTAGAAATTAGCTGCTAACGCCGATGTACCGGAGAGGTGCCCAACTCGTGATAATGCCTGACAAAGAAACTCCAGAAAATCGCAATAAACTGCTATAAACTGCTATAAGTCGGTTTAAATTAACTACCTTTTGAGGTTTTTAAGACAAAAAAAACAAATTAAATCAGAGCCGGAGATATAGAACTGCTAAACCGAAAGCTTTTGAAGACGCCATGCCGGTGTCCCTCATGCGTCAGGCGCCTCGTCGAAAAGGTCGGTACTTCCGTTCCAAGAGGTTTTATACTCCCCCAGATGGTGCTATCCGCTCCATTCAAAGTCTCACCGCTTACTGACATCTAGGGGAAGGCGTATGCAGTGCATGTAGCCCCATAGCTTATAAGGGAATTTATAAACCGACCCTGGAACAGAGACCTCAATTTCAGAAATCTCACTTCTTGACAGGAAGTGTGCTGTAGAATGAGTTCTGTTTCACTCAGAGAAATAATTCAAACGGTTTTAGAAACTAGAGAGTGTTTTCTATCCAATAGTAATAATAATATGCATATTGTACGAGCAAGAATTGAGTACGAGGCAGTTTAATCTGGGAACGAAAAATCGACAAAGTGTAAACAGCACCCCCTATTGAGAAAAGGATAAACTGAACAATTTCTATTCCTTGCCACCCATTCTGAAACTAACTGCAGCTCTTTGTTAAGTGTTGCTGTCATTTCAGTTGCTGTGGTAGCTGACGTGTACAGTGTTGAGTCATCCGCATACATAGACACACTGGCTTTACTCAAATGTCATTAGCATGTCGTTGGTAAAGATTGAAACAAGCAGGTGCCAAACAGCTGCCCTGGGGAATTCCTGATTCTACCTTGATTTTGTTGTACAGGCTTCCATTAAAGAACACTCTCTGTGTTCTGTTAGACAGGTAGCTCTGGGGCGGCAGGTAGCCTAGTGGTTAGAGCGCTAGGCCAGTAACCAAAAGGTTGCTGGATCGAATCCCCGAGCTGACAAGGTAAAACTCTGTTGTTCTGCCCCTGAACAAGACAGTTAACCCACTGTTCCTAGGCCATCGTTGAAAATAAGAATTTGCTCTTAACTGACTTTCCTAGTTAAATAAAGGTAAAATAGAAAACACCGGTGACATGTCATTGTTGATTTTTTTTTAACCAAAATTGAATTGAAGGTGCTCCAAACATTTTTACCATCATTCTTCATGTCATTTATCTTTGTTTCTATTATATTAGGCCCAGCCTTTGGAACTGTGGTTTTCCTAGACATGGCTACTATATTGTGATCACTACATCTGATGGATCTGGAAACTGCTTTAAAACACATTTCTGCAGCATTAGTAAAGATATGATCAAAACATGTTGATGATTACATTCCTCTACTGTTTGTAACTACCCTGGTAGGTTGACTGATAACCTGAACAAGGTTGTAGGCACTGGTTACAGTTTGAAGCTTTCTCTTGAGTGGGCAGCCTGATCACAGCTTTCCTCCAGTATTAGTTAATTAATTAACAGTGTCTGGAGTTTAGTTTTCCTGTTCAACAGTCTTGTAAAGATAGGGGGGTTGACTGGGACAGGCAATGTAACATCCATAATATTTTGAGAAAATGTTTTTGAAAAACGAGCACCTTACATCAGATCATCTTAGAACTTTCTCTCTAAAGCTAACTTTCATCAAGGTTTTATATGGTCTATTGGTTTCTCTCTTTTCATTGGCAGAATCCTTTTTCAGTGTTATGATATTCATAACATCCATATCCACCAGTCTATCTTCCTGTCAACTAACAGAACTCTGCTGGTTGTCCTGGTAACAGATACGAGTCTATCTTCCTGTCAACTAACAGAACTCTGCTGGTTGTCCTGGTAACAGATACCAGTCCATCCCCCTGTCAACTAACAGAACTCTGCTGGTTGTCCTGGTAACAGATACCAGTGGGCAGATCTATTTTATTTGTTCAAACTAAACTACAGCACTTACTTTGATGTGTCAAATCTGATCCTTTCTTCTCTTCTCCTCCTCTCACAGTTCCACTCAGCCCCGTTGTTTTCCTGCAGTCCACCAGCAGCACAGACAACCTCTTCATACCCAGCAGTAAGGTGATACCGGGAGAGGCATGACACGGGGACTCCGGGGAGGAGGAAGGGCTAGCGTTGTCCTGGTAACCATAAAGAGGGGACACAGACACATATCATTATGGATGCTTATGTCACCGCTGTCATGAAGTGCTTTACAGAAACCCAGCCCAGACCCTGATAGAGCAAGCTGTATGTTAGACCAGACTAAGCTGTACCATCTGGTGTTCTGATCTGGAGAGACTCTTCTCTGCCTCGTCAGCATCAGGATGTTGTTGAGGCTCCCCAGAGGATCCCCAATAGTCATGTCTCTCTCCTGTGTGAATGAGAACATCAAACAGATGGTAAACTTATGATCTTCTACTGCAATCATAGGGTCTTACAAGAGGCATTAATATGTCTAAAAAGGGCCTAAAGTGGCCACTTCATCATGATTTTATAAAATGTTTGTGTTGCAAATGTGAAAGGGTAGTTTCACGAAATGGGTGCCTTTTGTGTCCCTTTGATATTTCATGTACAAAATTTGCAACAATATTGAATTTGAAAAGCCTGCTATATTAGATGAGGTGCACTTTAATGTCGACCACATGGAGAATTCGATTAATCTCATTTAAAAGTCCCAAAAATATATGTACCAACAGCAGATGGACCCTGAAACAATTCCTACAGTACAGAACAACATATTCAAGTGTAGAACTTCAGTAGAATGCCCCTTTAAACCCCACATTAGATCAACAACAGTTTGTGCCCCTGTTTAAGACAGTACTCACTGGTGTTAATCTGATATTCTGTCTTCTCCTTTTTCACTCCAAAAACGTCTTCCTCCTTCACCTTTATTGAGATAGAAACTTTTAGAGAGGAAGAGGATGCTATCTCTTCTTTCACTGTAACAGCCTCCTCTTCTTTCACTATAACAGCCTCCTCTTCTTTCACTATAACAGCCTCCTCTTCTTTCACTATAACAGCCTCCTCTTCTTTCACTATAACAGCCTCCTCTTCTTCCACTATAACAGCCTCCTCTTCTTCACTGTAACAGCCTCGTCTTCTTTCACTGTAACACCCTCATCTTCCACGACATTGTTCAGTCCCAGAGCTTCTTTCTCCATACAGCAGACCCCCTCTTCTTTAGCAGGGGAGGAGTAGTTTAGTGAGCTCATGGTCGGGGATGTTAGCTAGTTAGTTAGCATTAGCGACTAGCCTAGTGCTAGGCTCAGTATCAATCTTAAACAAGTTTGCAAATTGAACAAGCAAATTAGGCTAAATGTCATCAATTGATAAATCAACAGAAATGTGTTTAAAACACTGAGATTAGCTAATGTACACAAACACGGTGTAACGCGTCAATCTATCGGTTTCATGTTGGCTAGCAAGCTACTGAGGTGGTTGAAAAAGTAGACGCCTTGTTGTTCCAAAAGAAGTGTCCCGTCCAGTCCATTATACGTCACGCAAGAGGCATCACCCGAAAGATGCAAATCGCCATCTGCTGGCTGGAGTGGGTAACGCAGTTTGGAAACAATAGTTACTACACTTTTGTATTGGAAAGAACGTCATAATAATTTATCAATAAGCTGATATATTTTCTCTTACGTCTTACAAATAATACGTTCCTGTACACAGACGTAGAAGCTTAATATGAATATGTAGATGATGAAAAAATACATCTATGAATAGGTAGTGTTTTACAGATTTGCTCTGTTTATTTTCACATTCGTTTTTATCTAGATGTGACGGTACTTTTCCCTTAAAGCCACTCTCTATAAGATACAAATCATCCTGTAAACAATAGAGCAAATGCATCACATGCAAATAGCACTTGATTATCTGTAGTGCTTTACACTGAGTCTACAAAACATTAAGAACACCTGCTCCTTCCATGACTTAGACTGACCAGGTGAATCCAGGCTAAAGCTATGATCCCTTATTGATGTCACTAGTTAAATCCACTTCAATCAGTGTAGATGAAGTGGGGAGTCAGGTTAAATAAGGAATTTTAAGCCTTGAGACATGAGACATGGATTGTGCATGTGTGCCATTCAGAGGGTGAATGGGGAAGACAACATATTTAAGTGTCTTTGAATGGGGTATGGTAGTAGGTTCCAGGCTCATCGGTTTGTGTCAAGAACAGCAAAGTTGCTGGGTTTTTCCAGCTCAACAGTTTCCCAAGAATGGTCCACCATCCAAACAGTTTAAGATGAGGCAGGACGATTTGTTTATTCATGGCCTTATTTCTATTATAGCATATTAGATGACTGTCATTCATATTCCATTCATCCTGTTCAATGTAACAGCGATAGGTTTAGGCTACTAGATGATACTAACATTTCCCCTATACCCATCATAAGATTGCTACAACCTAGCCTATGAATGAAAGTTTAGAATGTAGGTGCACAATGGTCGAGAGAAACATTTGAGGGGACAGACAGGGACAGACACATTCAATACTGCCTTGTACACTCTCGCCTGCATCTAGCTGAAATAGAGATTCTATTGGACAAATTCAGTTATGTTTATCCCGGTTTTGTTCCATTTAAGAAACGTTTGTCAACAGAATCGGCTGAATGAATTCACCCCTGATGACGCGTAAACAAAGTTCACTTTCACAACTGCCACGTTGTATTTCCTCTCACGTCAATACGCTCACCTTTTCCTTTCGCTTGTGGACGTCAATGAACAACATATCAGCTGTAGGTGACCAGGAGAAAAAACCTTTCCAAACCAAACCATTTCATAACTGCTACACACAGCATCGTTGTCACCATATTAGCTAAAGTAACGTCATAGTCAACACAGCTAATATAAGTAACGTGTTAGTAAACCTGCAACAATCATGACAGAGCTCCTCTGTGGAGATGCTACATGTTTCATCATTAGATGCTACAGTCCTCCAACAATGGGTGTCATATGAAGCTTTACCACTTGCTCTGTAATAGGAGTAGTATTTTTCCTCGACTCACCTGTGTCCCCGCACATTGACTCTGTATCGGTACCTCCTGTATACAGCCTCGCTACTGTTATTTTGCTACTGCTCTTTAATATTAATTATTTGTATTTTATACATAACACTTATTTTTCTTAAAACTGCATTGTTGGTTAAGGGCTTGTAAGTAAGCATCCACTGTAAGGTCGACACTTAAAATTTGATTTGATTTGTATTTTGATTTAATTCATACATTTCTTACATGAATTTATTAATATAGAAAATATAAATGTTTCGATTTTTTATATATATTGTTGAACATAATATACTTTAAGGGTATATTAGTTCCAGGATCTCTGCTAGTGTTAAATTTATGGGCCATTTAATACGGAGAAATTAGCATAGTAGGACATGTAATTTAAGGTTACCTAAGATAACCCCGGTTCTATGATATTATAAGCCTCGTTAGGGGTGGGGTCTAGGGAGATCCAATCAAACAACGTCTGTCAAGCAACAGCTAATCGCAGATGACTCCACTTCCTATATAAGGGCCATAGTCTCTCCCGTCTTCACATCTAAGTACGTTTGTCTTCCATGTGTGAAAGGTAACCTAGTCAACTACCAACTACCACAGAGCTCATATCCTCTCTGATGCCAAGTCTAGACAGGATCATCCCTCAGAGGTCCCCACTCTACTCACCGTATGTGTAGTGATGTCCAGTCAGTAGAACCTCATGAAGGTACATCACCACAACATGCTGCATTACAGATCTCTTGAACAGAGATGCCTTTGAACAATGCCTATGTTGTAGCCATACCTCTGGTGGATTGAGCCATCAAGCCCTCCGGAGGTGTCAGATCCTTGCTACTATAGAACCTCATGAAGGTATTTATTTATTTGTATTTATTTCACCTTTATTTAACCAGGTAAGCCAGTTGAGAACAAGTTCTCATTTACAACTGTGACCTGGCCAAGATAAAGCAAAGCAGTGCGACAAAAACAACAACACAGAGGTACACAAACAAATGTACAGTCAATAACACAATAGAAAAATCTATGTACAGTGTGTGCAAATGTAGAAGAGTAGGGAGGTAAGGCAATAAATAGGCCATAGAAGCAAAATAATTACAATTTAGCATTAACACTGGAGTGATAGATGTGCAGATGATGATGTGCAAGTAGAGATACTGGGGTGCAAAAGAGCAAGAGGATAAATAACAATATGGGGATGAGGTAGTTGGGTGTGCTATGTACAGATGGGCTGTGTACAGGTACAGTGATCGGTAAGCTACTCTGACAGCTGAAGCTTAAAGTTAGAGAGGGAGATATAAGACTCCAGCTTCAGTGATTTTTGAAATTCGTTCCAGTCATTGGCAGCAGAGAACTGGAAGGAAAGGCAGCCAAAGGAAGTGTTGGCTTTGGGGATGACCAGTGAAATATACCTGCTGGAGCGGGTGCTACGGGTGGGTGTTGCTTTGGTGACCAGTGAGCTGAGATAAGGCGGGGCTTTACCTAGCAAAGGCTTATAGAACACCTGGAGCCAGTGGGTTTGGCGACGAATATGTAGTGAGGGCCAGCCAACGAGAGCATATAGGTCGCAGTGGTGGGTAGTATATGGGGCTTTGGTGACAAAACGGATGGCACTGTGATAGACTGCATCCAGTTTGCTGAGTAGGGTGTTGGAGGCTATTCTGTAAATGACATCGCCGAAGTCAAAGATCGGTAGGATAGTCAGTTTTACGAGGGTATGTTTGGCAGCATGAGTGAAGGAGGCTTTGTTGCGAAATAGGAAGCCGATTCTAGATTTAATTTTGGATTGGAGATGCTTAATGTGAGTCTGGAAGGAGAGTTTACAGTCTAACCAGACACCTAGGTATTTGTAGTTGTCCACATATTGTAAGTCAGAACCGTCCAGAGTAGTGATGCTAGTCCGGCAGGTGAGTGCGGGCAGCAATCGGTTGAAGAGTATGCATTTAGTTTTACTAGCATTTAAAAGCAGTTGGAGGCCACGGAAGGAGTGTTGTATGGCATTGAAGCTCGTTTGGAGGTTTGTTAACATAGTGTCCAAAGAAGGGCCAGATGTATACAGAATGGTGTCGTCTGAGTAGAGGTGGAACAGAGAGTCACCAGCAGCAAGAGGGCGACATTGATATATACAGAGAAAAGAGTCAGCCCGAGAATTGAACCCTGTGGCACCCCCATAGAGACTGCCAGAGGTCCGGACAACAGATCCTCCGATTTGACACACTGAACTCTATCTGAGATGCAGTTGGTGAACCAGGCGAGGCAGTCATTTGAGAAGCCAAGACTATTGAGTCTGCCGATAAGAATGCGGTGATTGACAGAGTCGAAAGCCTTGGCCAGATTGATGAAGACGGCTGCACAGTACTGTCTTTTATCGATGGCGGATATTATATTGTTTAGGACCTGGAGCGTGGCTGAGGTGCACCCATGACCAGCTCGGAAACCAGATTGCATAGTGGAGAAGGTACGGTGGGATTCGAACTGGTCGGTGATCATTTGTTAACTTGGCTTTTGAAGATTTTAGAAAGGTAGGGCAGGATGGGTATAGATCTATAACAGTTTGGGTCTAGAGTGTCTCCCACTTTGAAGAGGGGGATGACCGCAGCAGCTTTCCAATCTTTGGGGATCTCAGACGATACGAAAGAGAGATTGAACAGGCTAGTAATAGGAATTGCAACAATTTCGGCAGATAATTTTAGAAAGAGAGGGTCCAGATTGTCTAGCCCTGCTGATTTGTAGGGATCCAGATTTGTAGGGATTCAAAAAATCTAATGTATGTACCAACGGCAGATTGACCTTTAAACAATTTATACCCTTAAACAACAGTTTGTGCCCCTGTTTAAGACAGTACTCACTGGTGTTAATCTGATATTCTGTCTCCTCTTTCACTCCCAAAACGTCTTCCTTCTTCACCTTTATTGAGACAGCATCTTCTTCCTCTCTAAAAGGTTAATTCACCCTAACAGCCACCTCTTCCATTCTGAAAGGTTCTTTCTCCTCTTTCACTGTAACACCCTCCTCTTCTTCTTCCACAACAATGTACAGCCTCAGAGCTTCTTTCTCCATACAGGGGATGAGTAGTTTAGTGAGCTCATGGTCAGGGGTGTTAGGTAGACGGACCTAGCCTATGGGAAAGGGAGGAGGATGGACCCCCACCCCACCCCACTGGGTAGCACAGAGCAACACTTTAAAGGGGCATTGCATTCATAATGGCGCTGACTAGGGAAACACTCCAGCTGTTCTTAGTGCCTGTCTGCACGTTCAAACTAAAACAATGTAACTAATAATGGCGTTAAAAATGCCCCTTAGATATTAATTTGGAGGGCAGATATTATTAAATATTAAAGCATTAGACCTTTCACTAAAGGCGTTAGTCAGATTTAACGAAACATGATATGAAAAGCGCAGATTTGTAAATCCCAAACTCTAAAAGCCATTGGAAAGGTAGATACAAAGGATTTGTGACGTGGTTACAATAAAGAATGTAAACAAGATGTAAACAAGATGCTGTGTTTTATTTACAGTAGTGATGGACAGCTGGTGGCATTTTCAAAACAGGTTTTCAAACATTTGTAGCCCGATTAGCAGGACAATAGACTCTTTATATCCCGGCTACTGTAGGTGTGAACATCCCCCTACCTGCAATGTATTCCATGCTTAAGTGTTACATTTCTAACTCAAAACAGCAGTACAGTATTTCATCATCAACATCTTTCTGCTTTCGTTAATAATGATAAAAATACTCTTTCAAAATGCAGATGTTTATTTAGTTATGGATCCATAACGAATTACTATGGGAATAAATATCAATGAATGACAGAAATATTGGAACAAAGTTGTCAAATGAAGGTAAACAAATTGTTGCTAACTGGAAAATACTCTTTCAAAACACACACGGTCATGTCGTACAGCGCCATTATGACTATTAGCAGGTGGCTGGACAATAGACTTGCCTAGAAGGAGGATAGGGGGAGACTTCTATCATCAAATGTATTTCTTAGTTAGGTTGGCTGTATCACAACCGGCCGTGATTGGTTGCAATTTCAGTTTAATCCACCAGAAAAGACAAAACAAATAATACAGCAAAAAGTATTATTATGTATCACATCTGACTGTGATTGGGAGTCCCACAGGGAGGCGCACAACTGGCCCAGCGTTTCTCTCCCTCTAAAAACAGAAATAAATGTTTTGGCCTTTACAAATATTATTTTGGTCTTTATTCAAATGACAAATCGCTCACTTTAGTTTTTTTGAAAACGAAATAACCTCCAAAATATTGTTCTATATTATCAAGTTGATGACACAGTCATATAACCGGCACCTACATAAAGCTGAGTGACACTCATTCAGCGCTTTGGATCAAAATAAATAAGTACCAACATTCTTTCTGATAGTCTTTAATAAAGAAATGTTTTGGTTATCCTGACCTGGACACCATGTACAGTATTATAATAGCCCATTATTACCAACACCTCTCTGATGCAGGTTCGATACATATGTAATTATTGGCGGAGAGTCAGGTCATATTTTTCTATTTACCGCAGGTGACATGAGTCTCACTAGTGTTGAGTAATGTGCTGTTTAAAGTGGTGTAGGTCTTATTTAAAGAAAATTTTGAAGCTAGAAGCAATAGGATTTGAAGCAAAAGCCTCCAACTATTTTATCACTGTTTTATCGCTGCTCTGAGACAAGGGAACTGGTCTTGATAAATCAATTAGATTGTTTTCTCCGTTTGGGTATTGGTTAGACTACAATTATGGTGTAGAAATGTTATGCTCTTAGTGTAACCTTTATTTAACTAGGCAAGTCAGTTAAGAACAAATTCTTATTTACAGCAGCCTACTCCTTCCTCCCCGTCTGGGAATTGAACCTCGTTCTCCAGTGTGCCCGCACGACACGGGGATTCTTTAGCTAAATAGCTCAGTACTGTAGCCCACTACAGACCATCACGTTGTACAGGGCCATATTTTCTGTTCCATCCTAATGGAAACCCAGAGGGTTTTTTGTTTTTTTTGGAATAGAAACACCATAATACTAATCAAATTAATAAAGCAACATTTCTTGAAATCAGTCCCATTTACATTGTTCTTACAAAAAGTTTTAAATTCTCTAGTACTGCCACTATTGAAGGCTATCAAATGCTTCCCAAAGATGCCATCTGGTGGTCAAACTAGCACTAACTAGCATTAATGGTGACAGTGGTTGACACTTAAATAACGTTGCAAGCTGTGCTGCAGTACGCTGCAACTTTTAAAGGACGAACCATTGTACTCAAATCATGTTTTCTAATAAAAACATACAAATATATTTTTGAGTATACATTGAACAATTTAAATTCATATGGTATAAACAAGTAAACACATTCTCAGTCAACAATATAAGACATGTGTATGCTCTCTGATGAATTTCAAGTCGATGAGAAGTAATTATTATTCTCTACTGTGTGGATTCTCACATGTTTTCTCAGCTTTCCTGAATGGTTACAACTCTTTCCACACTGGGAGCAGTGGTAAGGCTTCTCTCCTGTGTGTATTCTCTCGTGAGCTTTCAGGGTTCCTACTTTGCCAAAACTCTTTCCACACTGGGAGCAGTGGTACGAATTCTCCCCAGTGTGTATTCTCTCATGAACTTTCAGGTTTCCTAAAAGCCTAAATCAATTTCCACACTGGGAGCAGTGGTAAGGCTTCTCCCGTGTGTATTCTCTCGTGGTGGTTCAGATTGCTTTTCTGGTTAAAACTCTTTCCGCACCGGGAGCAGTGGTAAGGCTTCTCTCCTGTGTGTATTCTCTCATGCTGTTTCAAATCCCCTGACTGGTTGAAACACTTTCCACATTGGGAGCAGTGATAAGGCTTCTCCCCTGTGTGTATTCTCTCATGTCGTTTAAGGTCACATAACCTGTTGAAACTCTTTCCACACTGGGAGCAGTGGTAAGGCTTATCCCCTATATGTATTCTCTCATGGTTTTTCAGGTCATCAAAATGGTTAAATATCTTTCCACACTGGGAGCAGTGGTAAGGCTTCTCCCCTGTGTGTAATTTCTCATGATGGTTCAGGTATCTTTTCTGGTTAAAACGCTTTCCACACTGGGAGCAGTGGTAAGGCTTCTCCCCTGTGTGTATTCTCTCATGAGCTTTCAGGGTTCCTACTTGGCCAAAACTATTTCCACACTGGGAGCAGTGGTAAGGCTTCTCACCTGTGTGTATTCTCTCATGCTGTTTCAGCACCCCTGACTGGTTGAAACACTTGCCGCACTGGGAGCAGTGGTAAGGCTTCTCCCCTGTGTGTATTCTCCCATGCCGTTTCAGGTCACATAACCTGTTAAAACTCTTTCCACACTGGGAGCAGTGGTAAGGCTTATCCCCTATGTGTATTCTCTCATGGTTTTTCAGGTCATCAAAATGGTTAAATCTCTTTCCACACTGGGAGCAGTGGTAAGGCTTCTCCCCTGTGTGTATTCTCTCGTGTTGTTTAAGGTCCCATAACCGGTTACAACCCTTTCCACAGTGGGAGCACTGGTGTCGTCTTGCTGGTTTGGACGTCCCTGGCTCTGGTTCCTCTGAGTCTGGTCTTTCTCCTGCCAAAGACAGTGTTTAAAAAAAAAAATTGAGACCTGAATGAAACCTCCACATGATAAAACGGCCTTGCTACGAGGGTAAATCCTAATCAGATCTCTCGATAACCTGAAGCAAGTTTTAACAATCTCAGTGTGATTTTAAAACAAATGTAGAGCTTCCTGGTAATTACTGATATGTTAACATTACTTATTTTACTCATCCTGTTTTACAAGTCAGAACACAAAAAACTAAAAACAGTTCTAGGACACTGAAGACACAGACTTTGCTAGATTCCAATCGGGCAGGTGGTTCTAAATATATAATTCTCATTCTCAGCTGTATGATATAGAATGTGATTTACACACTTCCTTAAACATAAAAGTAAAGAAGTAATTTTCTGTGGAAGTCTAAAACTTGTTAAATAGTTTTTACGTCGAAGACACAAAGCACATCAAAAGAATCTCCCCGTTGTCGATAGGGTTCGACATATTTTTTATTTTTTTATTTTACCGTTATTTTACCAGGTAAGTTGACTGAGAACAAGTTCTCATTTGCAGCAACGACCTGGGGAATAGTTACAGGGGAGAGGAGGGGGATGAATGAGCCAACTGTAAACTATATGCTGTTTAAATGGCCCAATTTCTTATTTAGACGCTCACAGATGTTCCTAAAACTGATAGTAACTACAATAAACAAAAATATAATTGCAACATGTAAAGTGTTGGATGTTTCATGAGCTGAAAAAAAAAGATTGCAGAAATTTTTACATCCCTGTTAGTGAACATTTATTCTTTGCCAAGATAATCCATCCGCCTGACAGGTGTGGCATATCAAGAAGCTGACTGAACAGCATGAATATTACACAGGTGCACCTTGTGCTGGGGAGAATAAAAAGCCACTCTAAAATGTGCAGTTCTGTCACACAACACAATGCCACAGATGTCTCAAGTTTTGAGGGAGCGTGCAATTGCCTTGCTGACTGCAGGAATATCCACTGGAGCTGTTACCAGATAACTGTATGTTAAATTCTCTACCAGAAGCCGCCTCCAACGTCATTTTAGAGAATTTGGCAGTACATCCAACTGGCCTCACAACCACAGACCACATATAACGACGCCAGCCCAGGACCTCCACATCGTCTGAGACCAGCCACCCGAGTTGTATTTCTCTTTGTAATGAAGCCCTTTTGTGGAGAAAATCTCATTCTGATTGGCTGGGCCTGGCTCCGCTATGGGTGGGCGTATGCCCTCCAGGGCCCACCAATTGCTGCGCACCTGGCCAGTCATGTAAAGTCCATAGATTAGGGCCTAATTTATTTATTTGCAATGACTGACTTATATGAACTGTAAATCGTTGAAATTGTTGTTTATATTTTGGTTCAGTATACACACACAGTGCATTCGTTAAGTATTCAGACCCCTTCACCTTTTCCAAATTTTGTTACATTTCAGCATTATTCTAAAATTGATTAAATTGTTTTTCCCCCCTCGTCAATCTAAACTCAGCAAAAAAAAGAAACGTCCTCTCACTGTCAACTGCGTTTATTTTCAGCAAACTTAACATGTGTAAATATTTGTTGGAAAATAACAAGATTCAACAACAGACATAAACTGAACAAGTTCCACAGACATGTGACTAACTGAAATGGAATAATGTGTCCCTGAACAAAAGGGGGGGGTGTCAAAATTAACAGTCAGAGTAACAGTCAGTATCTGGTGTGGCCACCAGTTGCATTAAGTACTGCAGGAACACTGACATTCCGGTCTTGACGGAAATCACGCACAGAAGGAGCAGTATGGCTGGTGGCATTGACATGCTGGAGGGTCGTGTCAGGATGAGCCTGCAGGAAGGGTACCACATGAGGGAGGAGGATGTCTTCCCTGTAACACACAGCGTTGAGATTGCCTGCAATGACAACAAGCTCAGTCTGATGATGCTGTGACACACCGCCCCAGACCATGACTGCCCCTTCACATCAATCCCGCTCCTGTCTGGTCCAGTGACGGTGGGTTTGTGCCCAGAGGCAACGTTGTTGCCGGTGATGTCTGGTGAGGACCTGCCTTTCAACAGGCCTACAAGCCCTCAGTCCAGCCTCTCTCAGCCTATTGCGTACAGTCTGAGCACCGATGGAGGGATTGTGCATTCCTGGTGTAACTTGGGCAGTTGTTGTTGCCATCCTGTACCTGTCCCGCAGGTGTGATGTTCGGATGTACCGGTCCTGTGCAGGTGTTGTTACACGTGGTCTGCCACTGCGAGGACGATAAGCTGTCCGTCCTGTCTCCCTGTAGCGCTGTCTTAGGCGTCTCACAGTACGGATATGGCAATTTATTTCCCTGGCCACATCTGCAGTCCTCATGCCTCCTTGCAGCATGCCTAAGACACGTTCACGGAGATGAGCAGGGACCCTGGGCATCTTTCTTTTGGTGTTTCCAGAGTCAGTAGAAAGGCCTCTTTAGAGTCCTAAGTTTCATTAACTGTAACCTTAATTGCCTACCGTCTGCAAGCTGTTTGTGTCTTAACGACCGTTCCACAGGTGCATGTTCATTAATTGTTTATGGTTCATTGAACAAGCATGGGAAACAGTGTTTCAACCCTTTACAATGAAGATCTGTGACGTTATTTGGATTTTTACGAATAATCTTTGAAAGACAAGGTCCTGAAAAAGATCTGTAAATTTTTTTGCTGAGTTTATTTTGTATATGTTGAAAAGTTGAAAAGTGTTTTTTTTCTCAGAATAAATAAACAACTCCAGGTGAAAGACAAAGGCCATAGCTGTAATAAAATAACAAATTAACTGGCAAAGCAGCAGAGCGAAGCTCGCATCCAGCAACGTCACGAGTCACGTTTTGCAGCTGTTTCAGTACAGCACTACAGGGAGAGAGAGGGGGAGTGGGACTAAATCCACTGGACTAGTTTCAATGTATGGAATCACTTAGGAGTTTCTGGATTTTGGGTAAACTTCTCCTTTAACTTCTTATGGCTGCAGGGGCAGTATTGAGTAGCTTGGATGAAAGGTGCCCATATCAAACGGCCTGCTCCTCAGTCATAGTTGCGAATATTTGCATATTATTATTAGTATTGGATAGAAAACACTCCAAAGTTTCTAAAACTGTTTGAATTATGTCTGTGAGATTAACAGAACTCATATTGGCATGCAAAATCCTGAGTTGAAATCAAAACAGGAAGTCAGAAATCTGAGCTTGTCTGTATTCACCAGAGTCCCTAAAGAAATCCAATTGACTTATGACTGAGGTTGCACTGCCTAGGGGTTCCACTAGATGTCAGCAATCAATAGAAATTCCAATGAGACTTCTATGATGTTGTGGGAGAGAATGAGAGCAGAATCAGTCAGGTGTCCATCAAGCAGGCATGCGCTTATCATGCCTTTTCCTCATGCAAGGCACTGATGTTCCATTGCTCACGCAGACAAGAACGAATACTCCGGTTGGAACTTTATTGAAGCAATATGTTAAAAACATCCTAATGATTGATTCAGTACTTAGTTTGAAATGTTTCTTCGACCGGTAATATCACATTTTGAAGTTTTTGTCCGATATGAAGCTGACCAGAATTAGCGTTTGGACATGTTTACCAAACGCGCTAACAATTGGACATAAATAACGGATTTTTTCAAACAAAACAAACATTTATTGTGGACCTGGGATTCCTGCTGTGCTTTCTTATCTAGATCAACAAAGGTAATGAAATATTTATCATGTATTTTATTGTTTATAGCGACGCTATCTTTGCAGCTGTGGTATGCTACTTTGAGCGCCGTCTCAGATTATAGCGTGCAATTATTTTTTCGTGAAGTTCTTTTGAAATCTGACATAGCGGTTGCATTAAGGAGAGGTATATCTATAATTCAAAGTGTATAACTTGTATTATCATCTATATTTATGATGAGTATTCATGTTGAAACGATGGGCTATGCAAAGTCACTTGATGTTTTTGCATTTAGTGAATCTTTTAGCCTCAATGTAAACTCAGATTTTTTGATATAAATATGAATTTAATCAAACAAAACATGCATGTATTGTGTAACATGATGTCCTATGAGTGTCATCTGATGAAAATAATCGAAGGTTAGTGATTCATTTTATCTCTATTCTGGTATTTGTGAAGCTATATTTAGCTGGGAAAAATGGCTGTGATTATTTCTGGTTTTGTGGTGACCTAACATAATCGTTTGTAGTGCTTTCGATGAAAAGCCTATTTGAAATCGGACACTTTGGTGGGATTAAGAACAAGGTTACCTTTAAATGATATAAGACACATGTATGTTTGAGGAATTTTAATTATGAGATTTCTGGTTTTTGAATTTGGCGCCCTGCACTTGGACTGGCTGTTGTCATATTGGTCCCGATATCGGGACTGCAGCCATGAGAAGATAACCTGTTAGGGATAGGGGGCAGCATTTTCACGTTCGGATGAAAAGCGTGCCCAGAGTAAACTTCCTGCTACTCAGGCCCAGAAGCTAATATATGCATATTATTATGCATATTGGATAGAAACAAGCTGACATTTCTAAAACTGTTTGAATTATGGCTGTGAGTATAACAGAACTCATATGGCAGGCGAAAACCTAAGAAAAATCCAACCAGGAAGTGGGAAATCTGAGGTTTGTAGTTTTTCAACTCATTGCCTATCGAATTTACATTGTCTATGGGGTCATAGTGAACTTCCTACGGCTTCCACTAGATGTCAACAGTCTTTAGAACGTTGTTTGAGGCTTCTACTGTGAAGGAGGGGGGAATGAGAGCTGTTTCAACCAGAGGTCTGCCAGAGTGGCATGAGCTGATCACGCGCCTACACGTGAGAGCGACCTGCGTTCCATTGCAATTCTCAAGACAAAGGAATTCTCCGGTTGGAAAATGATTGAAGATTTATGTTAAAAACATCCTAAAGATTGATTCTATACATCGTTTGACATGTTCCTACGAACTGTAATATACATGTTTGAACTTTTCATCGGAACTTTCGCCTGGACTTGCCCGTGCCTCGTGAGTTTGGATTTGTTCACCAAACGCGCTAACAAAAGGAGGTATTTGGACATAAATGTTGGACTTTATCGAACAAAACAAACATTTATTGTTGAACTGGGATTCCTGGGAGTGCATTCTGATGAAGATCATCAAAGGTAAGTGAATATTTAAAATGCTATTTCTGACTCAACAACATGGCGGGTCTCTGCATGGCTTGTTTTTGTGTCTGAGCACCGTACTCAGATTATTGCATGGTTTGCTTTTTAAGTAAAGCTTTTTTGAAATCTGACACAGCGGTGGCATTAAGGAGACGTATATCTATAATTCTGTGTATATAACTTGTATCTTTTATTAAAGTTTATTATGAGTATTTCTGTAAATTGATGTGGCTCTCTGCAAATTCGCCGGATGTTTTCGAGGCACAACATTACTGACCATAAAGCGCCAACCATAAAGCGCCAACTGAGATTTTTGGATATAAATATGAACTTTATCGAACAAAACATACATGTATTGTGTAACATGAATCCTATGAGTTCCATCTGATGAAGATCATCAAAGGTTAGTGAACATTTTTAACTCTATTTCTGCTTTTTGTGACTCCTCTCTTTGGCTGGAAAATGGCTGTGTGTGTTTTTGTGACTAGCCTCTGACCTAACATAATTATATGGTGTGCTTTCGCTGTAAAGCTATTTGAAATCGGACACGATGGGTATATTAACAAGAAGTTAAGCTTTAATTTGGAGTATTGCACTTGAATGAAAGTTACATATTTCGCAAAAAATATTTTTTGATTTCGCGCTCTGCCTTTTCAGCGGAATGTTAGCCATAAGAAGTTAAGACGCCATAATGTTTCATCATTAGATGCTACAGGCCTCCTTTAAGACCCCATAATGTTTCATCATTAGATACTACAGTCCTCCTTTATGACTCCATAATGTTTCATCATTAGATGCTACAGTCCTCCTTTAAGACTCCATAATGTATAATCATTAGATGCTACAGTCCTCCTTTAAGACCCCATAATGTTTCATCATTAGATGCTACAGTCCTCCTTTAAGACTCCATAATGTTTCATCATTAGATGCTACAGTCCTCCTTTATGACTCCATGTTTAGAATGTGTCTGGAAGCCCTACTCTATCTATTCTACTCTTATCCTTTCGGTTTTTATAATATTTAATAATACTAATAATGTTATAATAGGTAATAACTAACTTTAATAACTAGGGTTAATACCTGCCTGGCGCCCCAACAAAATCTTTATCTTTACCCCCCTCTAACAATACCGCTACAGAATTAGCATAGTAGGCCATGTAATTTAAGGTAATCTGAAATATTTAGGACTAACTAACTATTCCTTGCCACCCATTCTGAAACTCACTGCAGCTCTTTGTTAAGTGTTGCTGTCATTTCAGTTGCCGTGATAGCTGACGTGTACAGTGTTGAGTCATCCGCATACATAGACACACTGGCTTTACTCAAATGTCGTTGGCATGTTGTTGGTAAAGATTGGAACAAGCAGGTGCCAAACAGCTGCCCTGGGGAATTCCTGATTCTACCTTGATTTTGTTGTACAGGCTTTCATTAATGAACACTCTCTGTGTTCTGTTAGACAGGTAGCTCTGGGGCGGCAGGTAGCCTAGTGGTTAGAGCATTAGGCCAGTAACCAAAAGGTTGCTGGATCGAATCCCCGAGCTGACAAGGTAAAACTCTGTTGTTCTGCCCCTGAACAAGGCAGTTAACCCACTGTACCAAGGCTCTGAACTGACTTGCCTAGTTAAATAAAGTTAAAATAGAAATTAAACACCGGTGACATGTCATTGTTGATTTTTTTTAAACAAAAATTTCATTGAAGATGCTCCAAAGATTTTTACAATTATTCTTTATGTCATTTATCTTTGTTTAAAAAAAATATATTATTTACATCAACAACATAGGAATCACTACAAAAGATTGTATGACCTCTTTTACACAATATTAGGCCCAGCCTTTGGAACTTTGGTTTTCCTAGACATGGCTACTATATTGTGATCACTACATCTGATGGATCTGGATACTGTTTTAAAACACATTTCTGCAGCATTAGTAAAGATATGACCAAAATATGTGGATGATTTCATTCCTCTACTGTTTGTAACTACCCTGGTAGGTTGACTGATAACCTGAACAAGGTTGACGGCGCTGGTTACAGTTTGAAGCTTTCTCTTGAGTGGGCAGCCTGATCACAGCTTTCCTCCAGTATTAGTTAATTAATTGCCAGTGTCTGGAGTTTAGTTTTCCTGTTCTGTCTTATAAAGATAGGGGGGTTGACTGGGACAGGCAATGTAACATCCATAATATTTTGAGAAAATGTTTTTGAAAAACGAGCACCTTACATCAGATCATCTTAGAACTTTCTCTCTAAAGCTACCTTTCATCAAGGTTTTATTTGGTCTATTGGTTTCTCTCTTTTCATTGGCAGAATCCTTTTTCAGTGTTATGATATTCATAACATCCATATCCACCAGTCTATCTTCCTGTCAACTAACAGAACTCTGCTGGTTGTCCTGGTAACAGATACCAGTCCATCTTCCTGTCAACTAACAGAACTCTGCTGGTTGTCCTGGTAACCGATACCAGTCTATCTTCATGTCAACATAACTCTGCTGGTTGTCCTGGTAACAGATACCAGTGGGCAGATCTATTGTATTTGTTCAAACTAAACTATAGCACTTACTTTGATGTGTCAAATCTGATCCTTTCTTCTCTTCTCCTCCTCTCACAGTTACACTCAGCCACGTTGTTTTCCTGCAGTCCACCAGCAGCACAGACAACCTCTTCATACCCAGCAGTAAGGTGCTACCGGGAGAGGCACGACATGGGGACTCTGGGAGGGTGGAAGGGCTAGCGTTGTCCTGGTAACCATAAAGAGGGGACACAGACACATATCATTATGAATGCTTATGTCACCGCTGTCATGAAGTGCTTTACAGAAACCCAGCCCAGACCCCGATAGAGCAAGCTGTATGTTAGACCAGACCAAGCTGTACCATCTGGTGTTCTGATCTGGAGAGACTCTTCTCTGACTCATCAGCATCAGGATGTTGTTGATGCTCCCCAGAGGATCCACAATAGTCATGTCTCTCTCCTGTGTGAATGAGAACATCAAACAGATAGTGAACTTACGACCGTCTATTATAATCATAGGGTCTTACAAGAGGCATTAATCTCTCTAAACAGGGCCTAAAATGCAAATGTTAAAGGGTCGTTCCACAAAATGGGTGCCTTTTGGATCCCTTTGATATTTTAAGTATAAATTATGCTCCAACATTGCATTTTAAAAGCCTGTTATACTAGATGAGATGCACTTTAATGTAGACCACATGGATAATTTAATAAATCTAATTTAAAAGTCCCCAAAATATATGTACCAATGGCAGATTAAAACTAACAAAGGCAGATGGCCTCTTTAACAATTCCTACAGTACTGAACAATATATTCAAGTGTAGAACTTCAGTAGAATGCCCCTTTAAAACCCCACATTAGTTCAACAACGGCATAGTGTGTGACTCTGTGTTTAAGACAGTACTCACTGGAGTTAATCTGATATTCTGTCTCCTACTCTTTCACTCCCAAGACGTCTTCCTCCTTCACCTTTACTGAGATAGCATCGTCTTCCTCTCTGAAAGGTTCTTCCTCTTTTTCCTCTATAACATCCTCTTCTTCTTTCACGATAATGTTCAGCCTCAGAGCTTCTTTCTGCATACAGCAGACCTCTTCTTTAACAGGGGATGAGTAGTTTAGTGAGCTCATGGTCTGGGATGTTAGAATTAGCGACTAGCCTAGCGCTAGGCTCAGTATCAATGTTTTAACAACTTTGAAAATTGAACAAGCAAATTAGGTTAAAGTTAACCAGTTGATACGTCAACTGAACTGCGTTAACAACACTGAGATTAGCTAATGTACATTAACATGGTCTAAAGCGTCAATCTTTCAGTTTTATGTTGGCTAGCAAGCTACCGAGGTGGTTGAAAGAGTAGCCGCGTTGTTGTTCCTGAAGAAGCGTCCCGTCCAGTCCATTATACGTCACGCAAGAATCAAAACCTGAAAGACGCATATCGCCATCTGCTGGCTGGAGTGGGTAACGCAGTTTGGAAACAACAGTTACTACACTTTTGTATTGGAAAAAACGTCAGAATAATTTAACAATAAGCTGATGTATAGTAAATGATGAATACATACTTCTATGAATAGGTAGTGTTTTAATAAACATTTGCTCTGTTAATTTTTCACATTCGTTTTTATCTAGATGTGACGGTACTATTCCATTAAAGCTACGCTCTTTAAGATACAAATCATCCTGTAAACCAGGGGTGGGCAACTCCAGTCCTTGGGGGCCTGATTGGTGTCATGCTTTTTCTCCATCGCTAGCAAACACAGCTGATTAATCAAACTGCATCCTAAACTGAAGATTATGATTAGGTGATTATTGGAGTTTGGTGTGTTAGCTGGGGCTGGAAGCTATGATCCCTTATTGATGTCACTAGTTAAATCCCCTTCAATCAGTGTAGATGAAGGGGAGGAGACAGGTTAAATAAGGCATTTTAGGCCTTAAGACAAATGTGACATGGCTTGTGTATGTGTGCCATTCAGACGGTGAATGGGGAAAACAAAATATTTAAGTGTCTTTGAACGAGGAGGATCTAGATACATTTGCTATCCTCTCTGGATTAAAACCAAATTATGATAAATGTACCATATTACGTATTGGATCACTAAAAAATACACATTTTACATTGCCATGTAGTTTACCAATTAAATGGTCTGACGGTGATGTGGACATACTCGGTATACAAATCCCAAAAGAAAGAAATGATCTCACTCCAATAAATTTTTATAGAAAGTTAGCAAAAATAGATAAGATCTTGCTACCATGGAAAGGAAAATACCTGTCTATTTGTGGGAAAATCACCCTGATTAACTCTTTAATCATATCACAGTTTACCTATTTGCTTATGGTTTTGCCTACACCTAGTGACCTGCTTTTTAAATTATATGAACAAAAAATATTCAATTTTATTTGGAACGGCAAGCCAGATAAAATTAAAAGGGCCTATTTATATAACGAATATGAATTCGGAGGGCAGAAATTATTAAATATTAAAGCATTAGACCTCTCACTAAAGGCATCAGTCATACAAAAGTTATACTTAAATCCAAACTGGTTCTCTAGTAGATTGGTACGAATGTCTCATCCTATGTTCAAGAAGGGCCTTTTTCCCTTTATTCAGATTACACCTGCTCACTTTCGGTTGCTTGAAAAGGAAATAATCTCCAAAATATCTTTATTTTTTAAGCAAGCCTTAGAAAGTTGGTTGCAATTTCAGTTTAATCCACCTGAAAGGACGGAACAAATAGTACAACAAATCTTGTGGTTAAATTCAAATATAGTAATTGATAAAAAAACTGTATTTATCGAAGAAATGTTTAAAAAAGGTATAATTTTTGTGAATGATATCATAAATAGGACTGGTGGAGTAATGTCACACATGCAGCTAACACAGACATATGGAAATGTCTGCTCTACCCAAAATTACAACCAATTAATTGCAGCATTACCACAAAAATGGAAGAGGCAGGTGGAAGGGGATAAAAGTAAGGAACTTGTATGTCGGCCTTATATTAAAGAACATAAATGGTTAAAGAAAAGTGTGATAAATAAAAACATATACCAATTTCATTTAAGGATCAAAAAACTTACAGCTGTGCCATATAAATTGCAAAATAGTTGGGAAGAGATTTTCGATGTACCCATTCCATGGCACATGGTGTATGAATTGATACGCAAAACAACGCCGGATTCAAAACTTCAAATTTTTCAATTTAAATTATTGTACAAAATTCTTGCAACTAATAGAATGTTATATATATGGGGGATACAATCTTCCCAGCTCTGTAGATTCTGCTGTGAGGAGGCAGAGTCATTAGACCATTTATTTTGGTATTGTCCGCATGTAGCTCGTTTTTGGTCACAGGTCCAGGAATGGTTGAAGAATTGCAACATTTGCGTAGAACTAACGCTACAGATAGCAATACTGGGGGATTTGAAAAGCCATAGTCAATCAATCAATAATATAATAATTATTTTAGCAAAAATGTTTATTTTTAATTTACAATCCGTGGAAGCTATGAGAATAGGAAGATTCAAATCTTTTGTGAAGCATCACAGCACAGTTGAAAAATATATGGCAAATAAAAATCCGAAATGGATGATGTTGGAAGATAGATGGGAAAGGTTGAGTGGAGCTGAAGGGTGGGACTAATAACAAGATAAACAATGTAGGGCATACGGGATCTGTGAAATGTGTATAGGTGCGGAGCTATTGTGAAATAGCACAGTTACAAGTGGAAATCAAACTGGATGGACAACAGAAATAGAGGAAGGACTAAGAACAAACAAGAGAGAACTATTATAAAGTAGACTGTGTCTGTAAAATGTGTATAAGATGTATAAATTGAAGGTAAAAACAGAAATGTTTATCAGTTTACTCCAATTGGGGGATCGGTGGTAGGGTTTGCGGGGAATAATAATAAAGGTATACTCTTTAAAAAAGTATGTATGTCTATGTAGGTATGTGTATGTATATATGTGTATATGTATGCATACGTGAATGGATATATATATTTACCCAAAAAAATATGGGGGATTGGAAATGATGCAGACAATTACATTGGAAGCAACATTCTTTCCGCAATATTAAGCTGATCCACCCCCCAAAAAAAAAAAAAAAAAAAAAAAAAAAAAAAAAGAAAAAAAAGAAAAAGTGTCTTTGAACGGGGGATGGTAGTAGGTCCCAGGCGCCGGTTTGTGTCAAGAACTGCAACGCTGCTGAGGTTTTCCAGCTCAACGGTTTCCCATGTGTACCAAGAATCATCCACCACCCAAACAGTGGTGTTTAAGATGAGGCAGAACGATTTGTTTTTTCATGAGCATGGCCTTAATTCTATTACAGCATATTGGATGACTGTCATTCATATTCCATTCACCCTGTTCAATGTAACAGCAATTGGTTTCGGCTACTACATGATACTAACATTTTCCCTATACCCATCATGAGATTGCTACAACCTGCCTATGAATGAAAGTTTAGAACGTAGGTGCACACAGGTCGAGATAGGTTTTTTAGGTGAGAGACAGTCTTGAAGACATCACCAACTGATTATCATGGTCCAAACACACCGAGACAGTCGTGAAGAGGGCACGAAAACAACTTTTCCACCTCAGGAGACTGAAAAGATTTGGCATGGGTCTCCAGATTCCAAGATGGCTTAGCAGTTCAGACGTCATTTTTGTCCTCGTACTGTCTTGTCCTGTATATATATATTTACACCTTCTTCGCATATCTTTTATATTTTTTTATTATCCAAGAACTCAACTACAAAAGCTTTCCTGCAACCCGCCTCACCAATTACAACAAAAAAGTATTATTTACCTCAAATCTGAAAATCCACAGTGAAGCTAACCAGGGGCTAATCAGAAGTTAGCCAGAAAGCTAACCAGAAGTTAGCCGAAAGCTAGCCGAAAGCTAATTTGAAGCTGCCCAGAAGTTAGCCGGCTTGCTGGCTAGCGTTGGTGTTTCAGCTGCCCACGTTTTGTGGTCATCAGCTATTCCTTTAGCTCGATAATCTACCGGCACTTTTGTGCAACGCGACTCGGACCGGAGCATACCGGGCCTTTTTTTTTCTCTCAGTTTCCCCGGATTTCAGCCGCAGGCTCTGGACATTTGCACCTTGATTTCGCAGCTAGCTAGCTGCAAACCGTGTGACTATTGGCTTACGTCGATCCCGGAGCAAACTTAAATTATTCCGGAGCTAGCCAGCTGAGGAGTTCCATCAACCATTCCTGGGCTACAGTCACCTATCCGGACCCGGGTTTTTTTTTTTTTTTGCTGCAGATACGGAGCCCCACCGGGCCTTCACAATTGACTGCCGACGTTATCTGCCCGAGGGAGTTATCCAACTGGCACCTCCGTCGCGACGTTACCTGAACGCTCACCTGGGGCCCGCTAATCGTTAGCTGTCTTATCGGCTGCTATCTTAATAAGTATTTCGGACAATTATTATTATTATTTTTTTATTTATTTTTTATTTTATTTTTTTTCTTGGGTCACTATATCTATTTTGCCAATTGGATTGATCCCCTCTACAAGACACGGAACCCCACTAATCTACCGACGGAAACGCACGAGGTGTCTAAAAATAGACCTCCATCCTATGCTATCTTGCTACCGATAGCCATCTACCCGGCCAGCTGTCTGGATCGCCGTGACCCCAACCAACCTCTACTCACTGGACCCTTATTGATCACTCGATTAAGCATGCCTCTCCTTAATGTAAATATGCCTTGTCCACTGCTGTTCTGGTTAGTGTTTATTGGCTTATTTCACTGTAGGGCCTCTAGCCCTGCTCACTATACCATATCCAACCTTTCATTTCCACCACCCACATATGCGATGACATCACCTGGTTTCAATGATGTTTCTAGAGACAATATCTCTCTCATCATCACTCAATACCTAGGTTTACCTCCACTGTATTCACATCCTACCATACCTTTGTCTGTACATTATTCCTTGAAGCTATTTTATCGCCCCCAGAAACGTCCTTTTACTCTCTGTTCTAGATGCTCTAGACGACCAATTCTCATAGCTTTTAGCCGTACCCTTATCCTACTCCTCCTCTGTTCCTCTGGTGATGTAGAGGTGAATCCAGGCCCTGCAGTACCTAGCTCCACTCCTATTCCCCAGGCGCTCTCTTTTGATGACTTCTGTAACCGTAATAGCCTTGGTTTCATGCATGTTAACATTAGAAGCCTCCTCCCTAAGTTTGTTTTGTTCACTGCTTTAGCTCACTCTGCCAACCCGGATGTTTTAGCCGTGTCTGAATCCTGGCTTAGAAAGACCACCAAAAATTCTGACATTTTCATCCCCAACTACAAGATTTTCAGACAAGATAGAACGGCCAAAGGGGGCGGTGTTGCAATCTACTGCAAAGATTGCCTGCAGAGTTCTGTTTTACTATCCAGGTCTGTTCCCAAACAATTTGAACTTCTACTTTTAAAAATCCACCTCTCTAAAAACAAGTCTCTCACCGTTGCCGCCTGCTATAGACCACCCTCTGCCCCCAGCTGTGCTCTGGACACCATATGTGAACTGATTGCCCCCCATCTATCTTCAGAGCTCGTGCTGCTAGGCGACCTAAATTGGAACATGCTTAACACCCCAGCCATCCTACAATCTAAGCTTGATGCCCTCAATCTCACACAAATTATCAATGAACCTACCAGGTACCACCCCAATTCCGTAAACACGGGCACCCTCATAGATATCATCCTAACCAACTTGCCCTCCAAATACACCTCTGCTGTTTTCAACCAAGATCTCAGCGATCACTGCCTCATTGCCTGCATCCGTAATGGGTCAGCGGTCAAACGACCTCCACTCATCACTATCAAACGCTCCCTGAAACACTTCAGCGAGCAGGCCTTTCTGATCGACCTGGCCGATGTATCCTGGAAGGATATTGATCTCATCCCGTCAGTAGAGGATGCCTGGATATTTTTTAAAAATGCCTTCCTCACCATCTTGAATAAGCATGCCCCATTCAAGAAATTTAGAACCAGGAACAGATATAGCCCTTGGTTCTCTCCTGACCTGACTGCCCTTAACCAACAGAAAAACATCCTATGGCGTTCTGCATTAGCATCGAACAGCCCCCGTGATATGCAACTTTTCAGGGAAGCTAGAAACCAATATACACAGGCAGTTAGAAAAGCCAAGGCTAGCTTTTTCAAGCAGAAATTTGCTTCCTGCAACACAAATTCAAAAAAGTTCTGGGACACTGTAAAGTCCATGGAGAATAAGAACACCTCCTCCCAGCTTCCAACTGCACTGAAGATAGGAAACACTGTCACCACCGACAAATCCACTATAATTGAGAATTTCAATAAGCATTTTTCTACGGCTGGCCATGCTTTCCACATGGCTGCCCCTACCACGGTCAACAGCACTGCCCTCCCCTCTGCTACTCGCCCAAGCCTTCCCCATTTCTCTTTCTCCCAAATACAGTCAGCTGATGTTCTGAAAGAGCTGCAAAATCTGGACCCTTACAAATCAGCCGGGCTAGATAATCTGGACCCTTTCTTTCTAAAACTATCTGCTGAAATTGTTGCCACCCCTATTACTAGCCTTTTCAACCTCTCTTTCGTGTCGTCTGAGATTCCCAAAGATTGGAAAGCAGCTGCGGTTATCCCCCTCTTCAAAGGGGGGGACACTCTTGACCCTAACAGCTACAGACCTATATCTATCCTACCCTGCCTTTCTAAGGTCTTCGAAAGCCAAGTCAACAAACAGATTACCGACCATTTCGAATCCCACCATACCTTCTCCACTATGCAATCTGGTTTCAGAGCTGGCCATGGGTGCACCTCAGCCACGCTCAAGGTCATAAACGATATCTTAACCGCCATCGATAGGAAACAATACTGTGCAGCCGTATTCATTGACCTGGCCAAGGCTTTTGACTCTGTCAACCACCACATCCTCATCGGCAGACTCGACAGCCTTGGTTTCTCTAATGATTGCCTCGCCTGGTTCACCAACTACTTCTCTGATCGAGTTCAGTGTGTCAAATCGGAGGGTCTGTTGTCCGGGCCTCTGGCAGTCTCTATGGGGGTGCCACAGGGTTCTATTCTTGGACCGACTCTCTTCTCTGTATACATCAATGATGTCGCTCTTGCTGCTGGTGATTCTCTGATCCATCTCTACGCAGACGACACTATTCTGTATACTTCTGGCCCTTCTTTTGACACTGTGTTAACAACCCTCCAGGCGAGCTTCAATGCCATACAACTCTCCTTCCGTGGCCTCCATTTGCTCTTAAATACAAGTAAAACTAAATGCATGCTCTTCAACCGATCGCTGCCTGCACCTGCCCGCCTGTCCAACATCACTACTCTGGACGGCTCTGACTTAGAATATGTGGACAACTACAAATACCTAGGTGTCTGGTTAGACTGTAAACTCTCCTTCCAGACTCACATCAAACATCTCCAATCCAAAGTTAAATCTAGAATTGGCTTCCTATTCCGCAACAAAGCATCCTTCACTCATGCTGCCAAACATACCCTTGTAAAACTGACCATCCTACCAATCCTCGACTTCGGTGATGTCATTTACAAAATAGCCTCCAAAACCCTACTCAATAAATTGGATGCAGTCTATCACAGTGCCATCCGTTTTGTCACCAAAGCCCCATATACTACCCACCACTGCGACCTGTACACTCTCGTTGGCTGGCCCTCGCTTCATACTCGTCGTCAAACCCACTGGCTCCAGGTCATCTACAAGACCCTGCTAGGTAAAGTCCCCCCTTATCTCAGCTCGCTGGTCACCATAGCAGCACCTACCTGTAGCACGCGCTCCAGCAGGTATATCTCTCTGGTCACCCCCAAAACCAATTCTTCCTTTGGCCGCCTCTCCTTCCAGTTCTCTGCTGCCAATGACTGGAACGAACTACAAAAATCTCTGAAACTGGAAACACTTATCTCCCTCACTAGCTTTAAGCACCAGCTGTCAGAGCAGCTCATAGATTACTGCACCTGTACATAGCCCATCTATAATTTAGCCCAAACAACTACCTCTTTACCTACTGTATTTATTTATTTATTTATTTTGCTCCTTTGCACCCCATTATTTCTATCTCTACTTTTTTCTATCTCTACTATCTCTACTTTTTTTACTTTTTTCTTGCTATATTGTATTTACTTCGCCACCATGGCCTTTTTATATTTTTATTTATTTATATATATATTTTGTTTGCCTTCACCTCCCTTATCTCACCTCACTTGCTCATATTGTATATAGACTTATTTTTCACTGTATTATTGACTGTATGTTTGTTTTACTCCATGTGTAACTATGTGTTGTTGTATGTGTCGAACTGCTTTGCTTTATCTTGGCCAGGTCGCAATTGTAAATGAGAACGTGTTCTCAATTTGCCTACCTGGTTAAATAAAGGTGAAATAAAATAAAAATAAAGATCCTAAAAAAGACTTACAGCTGCACCATCGAGAGCATCCTGACCGGTTGCATCACCGCCTGGTATGGCAACTGCTCGGCATCTGACCGTAGTGCACTACAGAGGGTAGTGAACATCACTGGGGCCAAGCTTTCTGCCATCCAGGACAATTATAAAGAAAGCCCCAAAAATTGTCAGATGCTCCAGTCACCCAAGTCATAGACTGTTTTCTCTGCTCCCGCACGTCAAGCGGTACCGGAGCACCAAGTCTAGAACCAAAAGGCTCCTTAACAGCTTCTACCCCCATAAGCCATAAGGCTGCTGAACAATTAATCAAATGGCCACCTGGACTATTTACATTGAACCTCCATTTGTTTTGTACACTGCTGCTACTTGCTGTTTATTATCTATGAAATGTCACTTCACCCCGACCTACATGTATAAATTACCTCGACTAACCTGTACCCCCGCATATTGACTCGGTACCAGTACCCCCTGTATATAGCCTTGTTATTGTTATTTTATTGTGTTACTTTTTATTATTTGTTACTTTTGGTCATTTGCTCATTTTCTTAACTCTTCTTGAACTGTACTGTTAGTTAAGGGCTTGTAAGTAAGCAATTCACTGTAAGGTCTACACTTGTTGTATTCGGCGCATTTGACAAATAAAGTTTGATTATATTTGACAAATTCAGGTATGTTTATCCCGTTTTTTTCTGTTTAAGAAACATTTGTCTCTAGAGAGTTGAAAACAGCAGGTTTGGGACAGGTAGCACGTTCTGTGAACAGGTCAGGGTTCCATAGCCGCAGGCACACCAGTTGAAACTGGAACAGCAGCACGGCCAGGTGGACTGGGGACAGCAAGGAGTCATCATGCCAGGTAGTCCTGACGCATGGTCCTAGGGCTCAAGTCCTCGAGAGAGTGTCACACCCTGGCCTTAGTTATCTTTATTTTCTGTATTATTTTAGTTAGGTCAGGGTGTGACATGGGGGATGTTTGTGTGTTTTTGTCTAGTCTAGGGTGTTTGTATTGTCTAGGGGGGTTTGTAGAGTTAATGGGGTTGTGTTCAGTGTAGGTGTTTATGTAAGTCTATGGTTAACGGGATTGGTTCTCAATCAAAGACAGCTGTCTATCGTTGTCTCTGATTGGGAGCCATATTTAAGGCAGCCATAGGCATTAGGTAGGTTGTGGGTAATTGTCTATGTCTTGACGTTAGTTGCTTGTGTCTGCATTTTCGTTTGTTAGCTTCACGGTCGTTTGTTGTTTTGTCTAGTTTGTATTAGTGTTCGTGTTCGTTTCATCTTCAAATAAATAGAAGATGTATTTATATCACGCTGAGCCTTGGTCCTCTCTTTCACCTAAAGACGATCGTGACAGAGAAAGAAAGAAAGAGAGAAAGAGAGAGAGCATACTTAAATTCACACAGGACACCGGATGAGACAGGAGAAATACTCCAGATATAACAGACTGACCCAGCCCCCCGACACATAAACTACTGCAGCATAAATACTGGAGGCTAAGACAGGAGGGGTCAGGAGACACTGTGGCCCCATCCGATGATACCCCCGGACAGGGCCAAACAGGCAGGATATAACCCCACCCACTTTGCCAAAGCACAGCCCCCACACCACTAGAGGGATATCTTCAACCACCAACTTACCATCCTGAGACAAGGCCGAGTATAGCCCACAAAGATCTTCGTCATGGCACAACCCAATGGGGGGTGCCAACCCATGAATACGGCTGCACAGTATTGTCTCTTTTCGATGGCGGTTATGATATCGTTTAGTACCTTGAGCGTGGTTGAGGTGCACCCATGACCAGCTCGGAAACCGCATTGCACAGAGGAGAAGGTTCATGCTGAAAGAGCTCTAATAGGTTGGAGGATGTCCTCCGGAAGTTGTCATAATTACTGTTTAAGTCTATGGAAGGGCTTGAGAACCATGAGCCTCCTAGGTTTTGTATTGAAGTCAATGTACCCAGAGGAGGACGCAAAATAGTATGTTTTATTCAATTATTTTTTTATTCAATTATTTGGTGATGTGATTATATTTAGTATAGTTTTATCCCAAAATTATTTTATTTGAATGTTTTACCAATTTATTTTCTTCTGAAACTCACTGAAAATCCCTTCCCACAATTATGTCATGTTGGCTCGATGTTCTTTGGGTGCAGTGGAGGCTCCTCAGAGGAGGAAGGGGAAGACCATCCTTCCCTGAGGAGCCTTCACTGCACCCAAAGGACATCCAGCCAACATGACACAATTGTGGGAAGCATTGGAGTCAACATGTGCCAGCATCCCTGTGGAAGGCTTTGGACACTTTGAAGAGTTCATGCCCCGACAAATTGAGGCTCTTCTGAGGGAAAAGGAGGAGGTTCCTAGTCCATATTAGGACGTTTTTTTCTCAACAAATATTTGGTATGATCAGTGTATATATATACACTGCTCAAAAAAATAAAGGGAACACTTAAACAACACAATGTAACTCCAAGTCAATCACACTTCTGTGAAATCAAACTGTCCACTTAGGAAGCAACACTGATTGACAATAAATTTCACATGCTGTTGTGCAAATGGAATAAAGGAGTGGTTCTGCAGGTGGTGACCACATACCACTTCTCAGTTCCTATGCTTCCTGGCTGATGTTTTGGTCACTTTTGAATGCTGGTGGTGCTTTCACTCTAGTGGTAGCATGAGACGGAGTCTACAACCCACACAAGTGGCTCAGGTAGTGCAGCTCATCCACGATGGCACATCAATCCGAGCTGTGGCAAGAAGGTTTGCTGTGTCTGTCAGCGTAGTGTCCAGAGCATGGAGGCGCTACCAGGAGACAGGCCAGTACATCAGGAGACGTGGAGGAGGCCGTAGGAGGGCAACAACCCAGCAGCCGGACCGCTACCTCCGCCTTTGTGCAAGGAGGAGCACTGCCAGAGCCCTGCAAAATGACCTCCAGCAGGCCACAAATGTGCATGTGTCTGCTCAAACGGTCAGAAACAGACTCCATGAGGGTGGTATGAGGGCCCGACGTCCACAGGTGGGGGTTGTGCTTACAGCCCAACACCGTGCAGGACGTTTGGCATTTGCCAGAGAACACCAAGATTGGCAAATTCGCCACTGGCGCCCTGTGCTCTTCATGAAAGATGATGAAAGCAGGTTCACACGCACATGTGACAGACGTGACAGAGTCTGGAGACGCCGTGGAGAACGTTCTGCTGCCTGCAACATCCTCCAGCATGACCGGTTTGGCGGTGGGTCAGTCATGGTGTGGGGTGGCATTTCTTTGGGGGGCTGCACAGCCCTCCATGTGCTCGCCAGAGGTAGCCTGACTGCCATTAGGTACCGAGATGAGATCCTCAGACCCCTTGTGAGACCATATGCTGGTGCGGTTGGCCCTGGGTTCCTCCTAATGCAAGACAATGCTGGACCTCATGTGGCTGGAGTGTGTCAGCAGTTCCTGCAAGAGGAAGGCATTGATGCTATGGACTGGCCCGCCCGTTCCCCAGACCTGAATCCAATTGAGCACATCTGGGACATCATGTCTCGCTCCATCCACCAACGTCACGTTGCACCACAGACTGTCCAGGAGTTGGCGGATGCTTTAGTCCAGGTCTGGGAGGAGATCCCTCAGGAGACCATCCGCCACCTCATCAGGAGCATGCCCAGGCGTTGTAGGGAGGTCATACAGGCACATGGAGGCCACACACACTACTGAGCCTCATTTTGACTTGTTTTAAGGACATTACATCAAAGTTGGATCAGCCTGTAGTGTGGTTTTCCACTTTAATTTTGAGTGTGACTCCAAATCCAGACCTCCATGGGTTGATAAATTTGATTTCCATTGATAATTTGTGTGTGATTTTGTTGTCAGCACATTCAACTATGTAAAGAAAAAAGTATTTAATAAGAATATTTCATTCATTCAGATCTAGGATGTGTTATAATATTTAATAATATTAATAATGTTATAATAGGTAATAACTAACTTTAATAACTAGGGTTAATACCTGCCTGGCTCCCCAACAAAATCTTTATCTTTACCCCCCTCTAACAATACCGCTACAGAATTAGCATAGTAGGCCATGTAATTTAAGGTAATCTAAAATATTTAGGACTAACTTATTCCTTGCCACACATTCTGAAACTCACTGCAGGTCTTTGTTAAAAAAAGGCACCCATTTTTTGGAAATGTACATTTGCAACACAAACAATATTTGACAAAATCATGATGAAAGTGGCCATTTTAGACATATTCATGCCTCTTGATTGTAATAGACGGTCATAAGTTTACGTCTGTTTGCTGTTCTCGTTCACACAGGAGAGAGACGTGACTATCGTGGATCCTTTGGGGAGCCTCAACAACATCCTGATGCTGACGAGGCAGAGAAGAGTCTCTCCAGATCAGAACACCAGATGGTACAGCTTGGTCTGGTCTAGCATACAGCTTGCTCTATCGGGGTCTGGGCTGGTTTTCTGTAAAGCACTTCATGTCAACAGTGACATCAGCATCCATAATGATATGTGTCTGTGTCCCCTCTTTATGATTACAAGGACAACGCTAGCCCTTCCTCCCTCCCGAAGTCCCTGTGTCGTGCCTCTCCCGGTAGCACCTTACTGCTGGGTATGAAGAGGTTGTCTGTGCTGCTGGTGGACTGCAGGAAAACAACGGGGCTGAGTGGAACTGTGAGAGGAGGAGAAGAGAAGAAAGGATCAGATTTGACACATCAAAGTAAGTGCTGTAGTTCAGTTTGAACAAATACAATAAATCTGCCCACTGGTATCTGTTACCAGGACAACCAGCAGAGTTCTGTTAGTTGACAGGAAGATAGACTGGTGGATATGGATGTTATGAATATAACACTGAAAAAGGATTCTGCCAATGAAAAGAGAGAAACCAATAGACCATATAAAACCTTGATGAAAGTTAGCTTTAGAGAGAAAGTCTCAAGGTGATCTGATGTAAGGTTCATGTTTTACAAAAGAAAATTCTCAAAACATTATGGATGTTAAATTGTCTGTCCCAGTCAACCCCTCCTATCTTTACAAACTAAACTCCAGACACTTCAATGTGGTCTGTATTGCTTCATTAACATCTGATCTACAGATATATTATTCTACACAACCGGTCAAAAGTTTTAGAACACCTTCTCATTCAAGGGTTTTTCTTACATTTTACTATTTTCTGCATTGTAGAATAATAGTGAAGACATCAAAACTATGAAATAACACATATGGAATCATGTAGTAACCAAAAAAGTGTTACATAAATCAAAATATATTTTATATTTGAGATTCTTCACAGTAGCCACCCTTTGCCTTGATGACGGCGTTGCACGCTCTTGGCATTCTCTCAACCAGCTTCATGAGGTAGTCAGCTGGAATGCATTTCAATTAATAGGTGTACCTTGTTAGACGTTAATTTGTGGAATTTCTTTCCTCTATGCTTTTGAGCCAATCAGTTGTTGTTACAAGGTAGGGGTGGTATACTGAAGATAGCCCTATTTGGTAAAAGACCAAGTCCATATTATTGCAAGAACAGCTCAAATAAGCAAAGGGAAATGATTACTTTAAGATATGAAGGTCAGTCAATCAGGAACATTTTAAGGACGTTGAAAGTTTCTTCAAGTGCTGTCGCAAAAACCATCAAGCGCAATGATGAAACTGGCTCTCATGAAAACCACCACAGGAATGGAAGGCCCAGAGTTAGTTCTGATGCAGAGGATAAGTTCGTCAAAGTTAACAGCCTCAGAAATTGCAGCCCAAATAAATGCTTCACAGAGTTAAAGTAACAGACACATCTCAACATCATCTGTTCAGAGGAGACTGCGTAAATTAGGCCTTAATGGTCGAATTGCTGCAAAGAAACCACTACTAAAGGACATCAATAAGAAGAAGAGACTTGCTTGGGCCAAGAAACACGAGCCATGGACTTTAGCCTGGTGGATATCTGTCCTTTGGTCTGATGAGTCCAAATTAGAGATTTTTGGTTCCAATTGTCATGTCTTTGTGAGACGCGGAGTCGGTGAACGCATGATCTCCGCATGTGTGGTTCCCACCGTGAAGCATGGAGGAAGAGAAAAGCGGGTGCTTTGCTGTTGACAATGTCAGTGATTTATTTAGAATTCAAGTTACACTTAACCAGTATGGCTACCACAGCATTCTGCAGCGATATGCCATCCCATCTGGTTTGGGCTTAGTCCCACTATCATTTGGTTTTTAACAGGACAATGACCCAACACACCTCCAGGCTGTGTAAGAGCTATTTGACCAAGAAGGAGAGTGATGGAGGGCTGCATCAGATGACCTGGCCTACTCAATCCCCTGACCTCAACCAAATTGAGATGGTTTGGGATGAGTTTGGATTGCAAGGGTGAAGGGATAGCAGCCTACAAGTTCTCAGCATATGTGGGAACTCCTACAAGACTGTTGGAAAAGTATTCCAGGTGAAGCTGGTTGAGAGAATGCCAAGAGTGTGCAAAGCTGTCATAAAGGCAAAGGGTGGTGTAATATTCATATGTGTAAACATACTGAATTATAATTGGATGCATTTTACCGCCATATCATACTGTGCTATGATTGGTTAAGACCACCCAAATGGTTAGGTGATGGTCAGTTTGATCCTGGTTGGCGATACGTTAACATGCCAGTTATAGCTAGCTAATAAAGAGCTACGTTAAGAAATATCCTGTAGTACTGCATTTTATTATTTTGTACAAAGTGTGCAAAACAAGACAGGTGGCTACTTTGAAGAATCTAATATATATTTTGATTTGTTTAACCTCTCTGGGATATCTGGGCCAAAAGCCAGGGAAAATGCAGAGCGCCAAATTCAAAAAAATTACTATAAAATCTAATTTTCATGAAATCACACATGCAAGATAGCAAATTAAAGCTACACGTGTTGTGAATCCAGCCAACATGTCAGATTTCAAAAAGGCTTTTCGGCGAAAGCAAACGATGCTATTATCTGAGGATAGCACCACAGTAAACAAAGAGAGAGTAGCATATTTCAACCCTGCAGGCGCGACACAAAACGCAGAAATAGAAATATAATTCATGCCTTACCTTTGACGAGCTTCTGTTGTTGGCACTCCAATATGTCCCATAAACATCACAAATGGTCCTTTTGTTCGATTAATTCCGTCGATATATATCCATAATGTCCATTTATTTGGCGTGTTTGATCCAGAAAAACACCGGTTCCAACTTGCGCAACATGACTACAAAATATCTCAAAAGTTACCTGTAAACTTTGCAAAAACATTTCAAACTACTTTTGTAATACAACTTTAGGTATTTTTTAACGTATATAATCGATAAAATTGAAGACGGGATGATCTGTGTTTTCTTTTTGTTTTTTTTAAATCTTTATTTTAACAGGGAAAACAGACTGAGACCTGGATCTCTTTTACGGCTGTGCCCTGTGTAAACATGTTGACATGTACAGTTTTAGACATACAGACAAGAACATTTCAAAACATACACAATTCAACAGAAACAATCACAGACAACATCATATTGATCCTCCATAAACATTTTAAAATGGGCAAGGGACACCAGAGTGTCTAACTTAAGTTGGATCTGCAGTTTGTTCCATAAATAAGGTGCAAAGGAACTGATGGCAGTCCTACCCAACTCTGTGGAGACCGCAGGAGTCTCTAATGTAATCCACATCTGTGATCTGGTTTTAAAATTAGTACATCTTGTGGAAATTAATGATGATATATATGGAGGTAGTTTTAAAAGAAGTGCTTTATAAATAAACAAGAGAGCATGTTGCTCTCGCCTCACAGATAGAGAGACCCAACCCACATGTTGATATAGGATACAGTGATGAGTTCTGTAACTATCACCCGTGATAAACCTGAGTGCACAATGGTAAATAGCATCCAGTGGTTTTAATGTGTTTGCCGATGCATGCATATAGATAATATCACCATAATCTAAAACGGACATAAAAGTAGCCTGCACAATTTTTTTCCTATTTACAGAGGACAGACAAGCCCTGTTTCTGTAAAGGAATCCTATCTTGAATTTGAGCTTTTTTCCCAATTCAGTAACATGTTTTTTAAAAGAAAGCCTATCATCTAACCATACCCCTAAGTATTTATATGCAGAGACCTTATTGATTTGAGTACCATCCAAGCTAGTGATTACAAACGTGTTTCTAACTGAGAGTTTAGACCTAGAAAAAAACATGACATTTGTTTTCTTAGCGTTTAAAACAAGTTTAAGCTGTAAAAGAGACCCCTGTAGTATCCTAAAATCAGACTCCAACTGCATTAAAGCTTGGTCCGCTGTTGGAGCAATAGAGTACATCACTGTGTCATCTGCATATAAATGGAATTTACAATATCTGACATCATCACCAATGTTGTTTATATAAAGTGAGAACAATAGTGGGCCAATTATTGAACCCTGAGGGACCCCTTTAAGTAACTGTAAGGGGTCAGACTTGACCCCATCGACCATGACGGCTTGAGTTCTATCTTTAAGATAGTCATAAAACCATCGGCAGGCATCAGTGCCCAGTCCTATAGATGACAGCTTACTCAAAAGGATAGCATGGTCTACAGTGTCAAAAGCTTTTGACAAATCTACAAACAACGCAGCACAGTGCTTTCTATCGTCTAAGGCATTTGCAATATCATTTACAACAAGCATAGTGGCCGATGTGGTACTGTGTTTAGATCTAAAACCAGATTGATTGGTACTAAGAATACTGTTAGCAGAAAGAAAAGATTGTAACTGTTTGTTGACTATAGATTCTAGAATCTTTACCAGACAAGGGAGCCTAGAGATGGGTCGATAGTTATCCAAATCACTACCGTCACCTCCCTTATGTAATGGCAGAACAAAAGCTGCTTTCCACACCTTAGGGATATTTCCTGTGCTTAATGTTAGATTAAAAATGTGTGTTACTGAACCAGCAAAAATAGGTGCAGCACACTTAAGTAAGTACGGGTCTAAATTGTCAGCGCCTAAGGATTTCTTAGTATCAATGGCACACAGGGCAATTAGAACCTCTGCTTCAGTTATTTGCTGGAAACTAAAAACAGGGTTACCATTTTTCAGAGTAACGGTTGAAAAGCAAGACGAAGAATCAACTAACTGGCCAGTACCACAAAGTCCACTTTTCCTTTCAAATAAAAAACCAGCAGAGATGAAATGCTTATTAAAAGCATCACAAATATCATTTTTTTCAGTTAGAATACAGAAGTCTGAGGTAATTTGCTTAGGAAGAGAAACAGCAGAATTCCCCCGTTTCAGTGAATTAACGGTTTTCCAGAATTTTGCAGGATCTCCTGCAGAATCTGTCATAGCATTAAGGAAGTAATTTGATTTTGCCTTTTTGACAGCTGCAGTACATTTATTTCTCAATTGCCTAAAAAACAGCCAATCAGCTGGAGTACCTGTTTTCCTCGCCAAGGCCCAGGCCCGATTCTTTTGCAGGAAAAGACCTGACAATTCAGGAGAGAACCAAGAACTGGTTCGGTTTCTTACTCTGTGATTCTTAAGCGGGGCATGTTTATCAGACATAGAGGTAACAATAGAAGAGAAAAAAGCAAGGGCTAAAACCGGGTCCAGAAAGCAGCAAGTGGATAAAAGCTCAGAGTGATATAAGTCAAGGATAAAAGCTTGCTGTGAGAAATGTTTATAATTTCTCTTAGAGATTATACAGGGATCAGAGTGTTTCAGCCTGGTATCTCTAATACAAGCAATAGGGCAGTGGTCACTGATATCATTTGCAAAAACCCCACTGGCTGTGTATTTATGGGGGGTATTTGTTAGAATAATGTCTAGTAGAGTGGATTTTACTGGGTTCTTAAAGTTGGGACGGGTTGGTTTAGTTATCAGCTGAGTTAGATTTAGCTCAGTACAAATGCCTTTTAATTTATCGGATACTGGTGAGAGCCAATCCAGGTTAAAATCTCCCAAAATTAGTAATTCAGAGTTTGCATAATTAGACAGTATATCAGATAATTTGCATAGAGTACAAGGAGGAGCTGAGGGGGGGCGATATACCCCTGCTAGAGTTAAATGAGCATTATTACCAAGTACCACGTTTAAAACTAGACATTCATATTGCTTTGAGACAGAGGTTGATATGGACACAGAAACATTTAAGCAGCATTTAACATAAATCGCAATACCACCACCTCTACCAACTCTATCAGTTCTATAAATATTGTATCCAATCAACTGAACATCTGAATCTGGCACAGAATCACACAGCCACGATTCAGATACAATCAGAACGTCAACATTTGATTGTGAGACCAAAATTTCAATAAAGTCCAACTTTTGGATCAGGCTTCTAGCATTCAAATGAATTATTCCAATACCATTGCTACGGGAATTCATATCAGATGGAGTATCCAAGGTAGCACCTGAAGCTGCACTGGATGAGCAATAAACCATTTTCGAGCTATTGACAGAGCTCAATTTTATGGGGACAAGATTACTACTAACAATACCTCTCTGCATGTGAGTAGTATTCGCAATACGGTGATTGGACAATAATCTAGGAATTGCAGAAAGGTTGTTAACTGTAGTTCAAATACAGGAGGAAAACAAACTGTAGCTAGCTTTCTGGTCACGCGCCTCTATCTAACAGTACACTTCAAGTTACCCTCGTTCTGGATGGCCGTACTTCTTCATTACACAAAGGAAAAACCTCAACCAATTTCTAAAGACATTGACATCCAGTGGAAGCGATAGGAACTGCAAGAAGGTCCCTTAGAAATCTGGATTATCATTGAAAAGGGAGTGACCTAAAAAAAAAATCTGAATGGTTTGTCCTCTGGGTTTCGCCTGCTAAATAAGTTATGTTATACTCACAGACATGATTCAAACAGTTTTAGAAACTTCAGAGTGTTTTCCATCCAAATCTACTAATAATATGTATATCTTATATTCTGGGGATGAGTAGAACGAAAATGAAATTGGGCACGCTATTTTTTCCAAAGTGAAAACTCTGCCCCCTATCCTAGAGAAGTTAAGGAAGTGTGTAGGTCACATTCTGTATCATACAACTATGAAGGTTATATATTTAGAACCACCTGCTTGATAGGAATCCAGCGATGTCTGTGTCTTGAGTGTCATAGAACTGTTTAGTTTTTTTGTGTTCTGACTTGTAAAACAGGATGAATAAAATAAGTAATGGGAACATATTATTAGTAATTACCAGGAAGCTCTACAACATTTGTTTTAAAATCAAACCAAGATTGTTAAAACTGGCCTCGGGCTATTTAGGGATCTGATTAGGATTTACACTCGTAGCAAGGCCGTTTTATCATGTGGAGGTTTCATTCAGGTCTCAATTTTTTTTTAACACTGTCTTTGGCAGGAGAAAGACCAGACTCAGAGGAACCAGAGCCAGGGACGTCCAAACCAGCAAGACGACACCAGTGCTCCCACTGTAGAAAGAGTTGTAACCGGTTATGGGACCTGAAACAACATGAGAAAATACACACAAGGGAGAAGCCTTACCACTGTTCCCAGTGTGGAAAGAGTTTTGGGGTTAAAAACTACTTGAAACAACAACAACAAGTCTTACAAATGCTCAGATTGTGGGAAGACATATTACTCTTCACAGTCACTTAAAAGTCACGTGAGAATCCACACAGGAGAGAAGAATTACTTCTCCTAGTGTGAATATTGATATTTCACAGCACATTGACTTAAAATTCATCAGAGAACATACACAGTGCTCCAATTGTCTTATATTGTTGACTGAGAATGTGTTTACCTGTTTTTACCATATAAAATTGAATTGTACAAAGTATACTCAAACATATATTCTTATGTTTTTATTAGAAAACATGAAGGTAATATGGAGTATTTCAGTTTGATTATAGAGTAGATCAGATTCCATGTGTTTAAATGGTCATTTCTTAAACTCTATGTGTGTTTTTATCTGAGTGTGTCATTCTTCCAGCACTACAGATAATACAGTGATATTTGGATGTGATGCATTTGTTCCATTGTTTACATTTGCATTGTTGGCCCACTGATGATTTAATGACATGAAAATATAATGTAATGGAACATTTTAATTGTATGTGTCCACATAACTGAGTATGTGACTAACCTTGTGAAACTGTCCTATTATAATCTCCTGTTCTTGGGAGTATCATCCTGTGTTGCAAACCAGCTGCACCTGTGCCCTTGTATGAATAAAGTCCCTCCCAGGAACAGGAAACTATAAAGATATGTGCTCATCACCCAATGCTTCAGGAATTCAGACTGTCTACACTGCGCTGTGTAACTCTGTTATTCTCTCTGAGCTCAGAAATAAAGAATCTTGGTTTGACTTGGACTCCAGCAGATCCTTATTTTATAGTATCCACCACAACTCTCCCACGGATTGCTGTTTATCATTGTCTCAATGAAGACTTCTTTGTTTTACTTTCTTGGGGGCATTTACAAGCCTCTCACTGGTTGAATTAACTTTGTTTCCACGTCATTTCAACAAAACAAATCCATGTGATGATGTTTGATTAATGTGGAAAACTGATTGGATTTGTAAAAATCCATGAACATCAACATTATTTATTTTTCACCCAACTTGTAAGCTAAATCCAATGACAGGTGACATTTTGTGTTGATTTCATGTTGAATTCACTTTAGTTGACGACTCAAAGAAATGTAAAGAGAAACAAGATGTTGAACTGACGTCTGTGCCCAGTGGGCTGGATTGAATCAATATCCACCTTAGTAGCTAAGTTTCCGTGCAACTTGCGACAGATTTTCATGTGAATATTCTTAAATATTTACAAAACAATATGTGTATTTTCCCACCAGAAATGTTTCTTTCAAACAGACTAATTGCAGATATAAGGCTTTGTGTGACAAATAAAAAAAACTTTTGCTGTGAAAATCCCATATACCGTATGAAAAATACAAGTTAAATGGGTTTCCATCGCATTTTCAACTTTTGCGTTATATAGAAAACGTGCTCTTGTCCCGTGCACTGTAGTCAGCAGCTCACAGATACAGTGCTGGTAGGCTACCTACATGATGAGATTATTATGGATAAGAGAGATATTATTTTATTTGTCAAATGGCAGCCAAGCATCGATCATCATGTCACCAGAATAACCCTCAAAATGTATTGGAAAGGAGCATCAAGCTCATCACATGTAGTTTCACCACCCCGTGAAGTTCATGACTTATTTAATCTGTAGCCTAATAAACTGCATGGGTTTCCAAGTCATAGTGGGAGGACCACACAACATATCATCATGTGACTCCAAGTTAACTAAGATGTGATGGTTATTATATAAATATTTGTGCATAAAGGAGTTTCCACACCCATCTCTCGTTTCTAAATTTTTACTGACACAAAAAGACCCAACCATGTAAAACAAACTAACAAATTGTCTGTCGGCATTTATAAAAGTGTACAGACATATCCTGTTTCCGTCAACCCCGTCATTACTTTGGAAATGGTTGGATCAATATCCACCTTCATGATATGGATGAAGCCTGATTTGGAATGTCTGAGTAGTTCTATATGATGTCATAATACATCCCTCTGATAATCAAGTGATATTTGGAATGTCTGAGTAGTTCTATATGATGTCATAATACACCCCTCTGATAGTGATCCATTTGCTCCATTGTTTCCATGTCAGTTGGTTTCCCACTCTGATGATTTATATCTGACAGAGGGACTTTAAAGGAATAGTATGGTGACATCTTAGTGTGGCTTTAAATAAATAGGATTATTCATTAATTTAATACTCCTATACCAACAATACACTGCAGCTTTGACATCAAGAAGAGAATGGGCTGATGGGTGGTGGTGCTACTATATAGGTAAGGCTGTCCAATATGAATGTTCAATACACACAATAGGTTGATCGGTAGCCAGTTAACTAGCTGCTACAGTCCAATATGAATGTTCAATACACACAATAGGTTGACTGTTGACCAATATGAATGTTCATAATGAGGGAAAATAAATGTGGGCTCTCCTGTCAACATGGGGCTCCTGCTGCAGGTAGCCTAGCGGTTACTAGTTTTGGGCCAGTAACCGAAAGATCTCTGGTTTGAATCCCAAAGACAACTAGGTGAAAAATCTGTCAATTTGTCCTTGAGGACAACAGCAGCAGGAGCCTCATGTTTCTCCCATTCTTCTCTGCAGATCCTCTCAAACTGTCAGGTTGGCTGGGGAGGGTCACTACAAAGCTATTTTCAGGTCTCTCCAGAGATGTTAAATCGGGTTCAAATCCGGGCTCTGGCTGGGCCCCTCAAGGACATTCAGAGACCTCTCCCAAAGCCACTCCTGCGTTGTCTTGGCTTTGTGCGTAGGGTTGTTGTCCTATTGGAAGGTTAACCTTTGCCCCAGTCTGAGGTCCTGAGTGCTCTGGAGCAAGTTTCAAAAATTATCTCTCTGTATTTTGCTCCGTTCATCTTTCCCTCGATCCTGACGAGTCTCCCAGTCCATGTCGCTGAAAAACATCCCCACAGCATGATGCTGCCAACCCCATGCTTCACCGTAGGAATGGTGCCAGGTTTCCTCCAGACGTGACCCATGGCATTCATCAGACCAGAGAATTTTGTTACTCATGGTCTGATAGTCCTTTAGGTGCCTTTTGGCAAACTCCAAGCTGGCTTTCATGTGCCTTTTACTGAGGAGTGGCTTCCGTCTGGCAACTCTACCATAATGTCCTGCTTGGTGGAGTGATGCAGAGAGGATTGTCCTTCTGGAAGGTTCTCCCATCTCCACAGAGGAGCTCTGTCAGAGTGACCATTGGGTTCTTGGTTACCTCCCTGACCAAGGCCCTTCTCCCCCGATTGTTCAGTTTGGCCGGGCAGCCAGCAGTAGGAAGGGTCTTGGTGGTTTCAAACTTCTTCCTTTTAAGATGATGGGGACCTTCAATGCTGCAGAAATGTTTTGGTACACTTCCCCAGATCTGTGCCGTGACACAATCCTGTCTCGAAAGGAGTATATCACATCAAATACAGGCTACTTAAAGTTCTTGAGAGAACACATATATGCTCGTACTCTTGTCTCATTTAAAAAATATATATAATTGTGCTTTTGGTCATGCAATATTTTCTTTATATATATATACACTGATCATACCAAACATTTGGAGAGAAATAAACGTCCTAATATGGACTAGGAACCTCCTCCTTTTCCCTCAGAAGAGCCTTAATTTGTTGGGGCATGAACTCTTCAAAGTGTCCAAAGCCTTCCACAGGGATGCTGGCACATGTTGAGTCAAATGCTTCGCACAATTGTGTCATGTTGGCTGGATGTCCTTTGGGTGCAGTGGAGGCTGCTCAGAGAAGGATGGTCTTCCCCTCCCTCCTCTGAGAAGCCTCCACTGCACCCAAAGGACATCGAGCCAACATGACATAATTGTGGGAAGGGATTTTCAGTGAGTTTCAGAAGAAAATAAATTGGTAAAACATTAAAATAAAATCATTTTTGGATAAAACTATGCTAAATATAATCACATCACCAAATAATTGAATAAAACATATATTTTGCGTCCTCCTCTGGGTACATTGACTTCAATACAAAACCTAGGAGGCTCATGGTTCTCAAGCCCTTCCATAGACTTAAACAGTAATTATGACAACTTCCGGAGGACATCCTCCAACCTATCAGAGCTCTTTCAGCATGAACCTTCTCCGCTGTGCAATATGGTTTCCGAGCTGGTCATGGGTGCACCTCAACCCCGCTCAAGGTACTAAACGATATCATAACCGCCATCGAGAAGAGACAATACTGTGCAGCCTTATTCATGGGTTGGCACCCCCCATTGGGTTGTGCCATGGCGAAGATCTTTGTGGGCTATACTCGGCCTTGTCTCAGGATGGTAAGTTGGTGGTTGAAGATATCACTCTAGTGGTGTGAGGGCTGTGGATATAACCCCACCCACTTTGTTGGCAAAGTGGGTGGGGTTATATCCTGCCTGTTTGGCCCTGTCCGGGGGTATCATCGGATGGGGCCACAGTGTCTCCTGACCCCTCCTGTCTCAGCCTCCAGTATTTATGCTGCAGTAGTTTATGTGTCGGGGGGCTGGGGTCAGTCTGTTATATCTGGAGTATTTCTCCTGTCTTATCCGGTGTCCTGTGTGAATTTAAGTATGCTCTCTCGAATTCTCTCTTTCTTTCTCTCTTTCTTTCTTTCTCTCTCTCGGAGGACCTGAGCCCTAGGACCATGCCTCAGGACTACCTGGCATGATGACTCCTTGCTGTCCCCAGTCCAGCTGGCCGTGCTGCTGCTCCAGTTTCAACTGTTCTGCCTGCGGCTATGGAACCCTGACCTGTTCACCGGAGGTGCTACCTGTCCCAGACCTGCTGTTTTCAACTCTCTAGAGACAAACGTTTCTTAAACAGAAAAAAACGGGATAAACATACCTGAATTTGTCAAATATAATCAAACTTTATTTGTCAAATGTGCCGAATACAACAAATGTAGACCTTACAGTGAATTGCTTACAAGCCCTTAACTAACAGTACAGGTCAGGAAGATTTAAGAAAATGAGCAAATGACCAAAATAAAAAAATTATAAAAAGTAACGCAATAAAATAACAATAACAAGGCTATATACAGGGGGTACTGGTACCGAGTCAATGTGCAGGGGTACAGGTTAGTCGAGGTAATTTATACATGTAGGTCGGGGTGAAGTGACATTTCATAGATAATAAACAGCAAGTAGCAGCAGTGTACAAAACAAATGGAGGGTCAATGTAAATAGTCCAGGTGGCCATTTGATTAATTGTTCAGCAGCCTTATGGCTTATGGGGGTAGAAGCTGTTAAGGAGCCTTTTGGTTCTAGACTTGGTGCTCCGGTACCGCTTGACGTGCGGGAGCAGAGAAAACAGTCTATGACTTGGGTGACTGGAGCATCTGACAATTTTTGGGGCTTTCTTTATAATTGTCCTGGATGGCTGGAAGCTTGGCCCCAGTGATGTTCACTACCCTCTGTAGTGCATTACGGTCAGATGCCGAGCAGTTGCCATACCAGGCGGTGATGCAACCGGTCAGGATGCTCTCGATGGTGCAGCTGTAAGTCTTTTTGAGGATCTGGAGACCCATGCCAAATCTTTTCAGTCTCCTGAGGTGGAAAAGTTGTTGTCGTGCCCTCTTCACGACTGTCTCGGTGTGTTTGGACCATGATAATTAGTTGGTCATGTTTTCAAGACTGTCTCTCACCTAAAAAACCTATCTCGACCTGTGTGCACCTACGTTCTAAACTTTAATTCATAGGCTAGGTTGTAGCAATCTCATGATGGGTATAGGGAAAATTCTAGTATCTTGTAGTAGCCTAAACCTATTGCTGTTACATTGAACAGGGTGAATGGAATATGAATGACAGTCATCCAATATGCTGTAGTAGAATTAAGGCCATGCTCATGAAAAAACTAATCGTTCTGCCTCATCTTAAACACCACTGTTTGGGGGGTGGATGATTCTTGGTACACATGGGAAACCGTTGAGCTGGAAAACCCCAGCAGCGTTGCAGTTCTTGACACAAACCGGTGCCTGGGACCTACTACCATCCCCCGTTCAAAGACACTTAAATATTTTGTTTTCCCCATTCACCGTCTGAATGGCACACATACACAAGCCATGTCTCATTTGTCTTAAGGCCTAAAATGCCTTATTTAACCTGTCTCCTCCCCTTCATCTACACTGATTGAAGGGGATTTAACTAGTGACATCAATAAGGGATGATAGATTCCAGCCCCAGCTAACACACCAGACTCCAATAACCACCTAATCATAATCTTCAGTTTAGGATGCAGTTTGATTAATCAGCTGTGTTTGCTAGCGATGGAGAAAAAGTGTGACATCAATCAGGCCCCGAGGACTGGAGTTGCCCACCCCTGGTTTACAGGATGATTTGTATCTTAAAGAGCGTAGCTTTCAGGGAATAGTACCGTCACATCTAGATAAAAACGAATGTGAAAAATGAACAAAGCAAATGTTTATTAAAACACTACCTATTCATAGAAGTATGTATTCATCATTTACAATATATCAGCTTATTGTTAAATTATTCTGACGTTTTTTTCCAATACAGAAAGTGTAGTAACTATTGTTTCCAAACTGCGTTACCCACTCCAGCCAGTAGATGGGGATATGAGTCTTTCAGGTGTTGATTCTTGCGTGACGTATTATGGACTGGACCGGACGCTTCTTCAGGAACAACAACGCGGCTACTCTTTCAACCACCTCGGTAGCTTGCTAGCCAACATTAAACTGAAAGATTGACGCTTTAGACCATGTTAATGTACATTAGCTAATCTCAGTGTTGTTAACGCAGTTCAGTTGACGTATCAACTGGTTAACTTTAACCTAATTTGCTTGTTCAATTTTCAAAGTTGTTAAAACATTGATACTGAGCCTAGCACTAGGCTAGTCGCTAATTCTAACATCCCAGACCATGAGCTCACTAAACTACTCATCCCCCGTTAAAGAAGAGGTCTGCTGTATGCAGAAAGAAGCTCTGAGGCTGAACATTGTCGTGAAAGAAGAAGAGGATGTTGTAGAGGAAACAGAGGAAGAACCTTTCAGAGAGGAAGACGATGCTATCTCAGTAGAGGTGAAGAAGGAAGACGTCTTGGGAGTGAAAGAGGAGGAGACAGAATATCAGATTAACACCAGTGAGTACTGTCTTAAAAACAGAGCCACACACGATGCCGTTGTTGAACTAATGTGGGGATTTTAAGGGGCATTCTACTGAAGTTCTACACTTGAATATGTTGTTCAGTACTGTAGGAATTGTTAAAGGGGCCATCTGCCTTTGTTAGTTTTAATCTGCCATTGGTACATATATTTTGGGGACTTTTAAATTAGATTATTTAAATTATCCATGTGGTCTACATTAAAGTGCATCTCATCTAGTATAACAGGCTTTTAAAATGCAATGTTGGAGCATAATTTATACTTAAAATATCAAAGGGATGCAAAAGGCACCCATTCAGTGGAACGACCCTTTAACATTTGCATTTTAGGCTGTTTAGAGAGATTCATGCCTCTTGTAAGACCCTATGATTATAATAGATGGTCGTAAGTTCACTAACTGTTTGATGTTCTCATTAACACAGGAGAGAGACATGATTATTGTGGATCCTCTGGGGAGTCTCAACAACATCCTGATGCTGATAAGGCAGAGAAGAGTCTCTCCAGATCAGAACACCAGATGGTACAGCTTGGTCTGGTCTAGCATACGGCTTGCTCCGTCTGGGTCTGGGTTTCTGTAAAACATTTCATGACAACAGTGACATCAGCATCCATAATGATATGTGTCTGTGTCCCCTCTTTATGGTTACCAGGACAACGCTAGCCCTTCCTCCCTCCCGGAGTCCCCGTGTCGTGCCTCTCCCGGTAGCGCCTTACTGCTGGGTATGAAGAGGTTGTCTGTGCTGCTGGTGGACTGCAGGAAAACAACGGGGCTGAGTGGAACTGTGAGAGGAGGAGAAGAGAAGAACGGATCAGATTTGACACATAAAAGTAAGTGCTGTAGTTTAGTTTGAACAAATACAATAGATCTGCCCACTGGTATCTGTTACCAGGACAACCAGCAGAGTTCTGTTAGTTGACATGAAGATAGACTGGTATCTGTTACCAGGACAACCAGCAGAGTTCTGTTAGTTGACAGGAAGATAGACTGGTGGATATGGATGTTATGAATATCATAACACTGAAAAAGGATTCTGCCAATGAAAAGAGAGAAACCAATAGACCGTATTAAACCTTGATGAAAGTTAGCTTTAGAGAGAAAGTTCTAAGATGATCCAATGTAAGGTGCTCGTCACCGGTGTTTGATTTCTATTTTACCTTTATTTAACTAGGAAAGTCAGTTAAGAGCAAATTCTTATTTTCAATGACGGCCTAGGAACAGTGGGTTAACTGCCTTGTTCAGGGGTAGAACAACAGAGTTTTAGCTTGTCAGCTCGGGGATTCGATCCAGCAACATTTAGGTTACTGGCCTAACGCTCTAACAACTAGGCTACCTGCCGCCCCAGAGCTACCTGTCTAACAGAACACAGAGAGTGTTCATTAATGAAAGCCTGTACAACAAAATCAAGGTAGAATCAGGAATTCCCCAGGGCAGCTGTTTGGCACCTGCTTGTTTCAATCTTTACCAACGACATGCCAACGACATTTGAGTAAAGCCAGTGTGTCTATGTATGCGGATGACTCAACACTGTACACGTCAGCTACCACGGCAACTGAAATGACAGCAACACTTAACAAAGAGCTAAAGTTAGTTTCAGAATGGGTGTCAAGGAATAAATTTGTCCTAAATATTTCAGATTACCTTAAATTACATGGCCTACTATGCTAATTCTGTAGCGGTATTGTTAGAGGGGGGTAAATATAAAGATTTTGTTGGGGCGCCAGGCAGGTATTAACCCTAGTTATTAAAGTTAGTTATTACCTATTATAACATTATTATTATTATTAAATATTATTAAAACCGAAAGGATAAGAGTAGAATAGATAGAGTATCGCTTCCAGACACATTCTAAACATGATGGAGTCTTAAAGGAGGACTGTAGCATCTAATGATGAAACATGATGGAGTCTTAAAGGAGGACTGTAGCATGGAGTCTTAAAGGAGGACTGTAGCATCTAATGATGAAACATGATGGAGTCATAAAGGAGGACTGTAGCATCTAATGATGAAACATGATGGTGTCTTAAAGGAGGACAGCCTTACCTGTATAGTAGCACCAACACCCATCAGCCCATTCTCTTCTTGATGTCAAAGCTGCAGTGTATTGTTGCTATAGGAGTATTAAATTAATGAATAATCCTATTTATTTAAAGCCCCGCTAAGATGTCACCATACTATTCCTTTAAAGCCCCTCTGTCAGATATAAATCATCAGAGTGGGAAACCAACTGACATGGAAACAATGGAGCAAATGGATCACTATCAGAGGGGTGTATTATGACATCAGATAGAACTACTCAGACATTCCAAATCAGGCTTCATCCACATCATGAAGGTGGATATTGATCCAACCATTTCAAAAGTAATGACCGGGCTGATGGAAACAGGATATGCCTGTACAATTTTATTAATGCAGATAGACAATTTGTTTGTTTGTTTTACATGGTGGGATCATTTTGTGTCAGTAAACATTTATGAGCGAGAAATGGTGGAAACTCCTTCATGAGCAAATATTTATTTGATAACCATCACATCTTAGTTAACTTGGAGTCACGCGATGATATGTTGTGTGGTCCTCCCTCTACAACTTGGGAACCCATGCAGTTTATTAGGCTACAGATGAAATAAGTTATGAACTTCACAGGGTGGTGAAACTGCATGTGATGAGCTTGATGCTCCTTTCCAATACATTTTGATGGTCTTCTTCTGGTGACATGATGATCGATGCTTGGTTGCCATTTGACAAATAAAATAATATTGCTCTTATCCATAATACTCTCATCATGTAGGTAGCCTACCAACACTGTATATGTGAGCTGCAGGCTACAGTGCACGAGACGAGCACGTTTTCTATTTTACGCAAGTTTTTAAAACCATCAGTAGAGTTGAAAATGTGATGGAAACCCATTTAACTTTATATGTGTTTTTCCATTCGGCACATGGGAATTCAACAGCAAAAGTATTTTTTTGTCTCGTAAAGCCTTTGATCAGCAATAAGGCAGATTTTAGAATATTCACATGAACATCTGTTGCAAATTACATGGAAACTTAGCTACAAAGGTGGATATTGATCGAACACCTGTCATTGGATTTAGGTTGCATGTCCATGAAACAAAAGGTGTTTTGTTGAAATGACGTGGAAACAACATTTATTCACCCAGTGGGAGGCTTGTAAATGACCCCAGGAAAGTAGAACGAGGAACTCTTCATTGAGACAATGATAAACAGCAATCCGTGGGAGAGTTGATGTGGATATTATAAAATAAGGATCTGCTGGAGTCCAAGTCAAACCAAGATTCTTTATTTCTGAGCTCAGAGAGAATAACAGTTACACAGCGCAGTGTAGACAGTCTGAATTCCTGAAGCATTGGGTGATGAGCACATATCTTTAAAGTTTCCTGTTCCTGGGAGGGACTTTATTCATACAAGGACACAGGTGCAGCTGGTTTGCAACACAGGATGATACTCCCAGGGACAAGAGATTATAATAGGTCAGTTTCACAAGGTTAGTCTGTGGTGGTTAATTTTTGTATTACCAAATGAGGAGAGACAAACTTCACACACCAGTCAGTTAAATTACATCTTTAATAATAAGATCTTTGCAATGACAAACACAAACTCAGCAAGAAAAGAAACGTCCCTTTTTCTTCCACAGAAAAAAATGGACGGATCTTTTTCAGGACCCTGTCTTTCAAAGATTATTCGTAAAAATCCAAATACTTCACAGATCTTTGTTGTAATGGGTTTCAACACTGTTTCCCATGCTTGTTCAATGAACCATAAACAATTAATGAACATGCACCTGTGGAACGGTCGTTAAGCCACTAGCATCTTATAGACGGTAGGCAATTAAGGTCACAGTTATGAAAACTTAGGACACTAAAGAGGCCTTTCTACTGACTCTGAAAAACACCAAAAGAAAGATGCCCAGGGTCCCTGCTCATCTGCGTGAACGTGCCTTAGGCATGCTGCAAGGAGGCATGAGGACTGCAGATGTGGCCAGGGAAATAAATTGCAATGTCCGTACTGTGAGATGCTTAAGACAGCGCTACAGGGAGACAGGACGGACAGCTGATCGTCTTCGCAGTGGCAGACCACGTGTAACAACACCTGCACCGGATCGGTACATCCGGACATCACACCTGCGGGACAGGTACAGGATGGCAACAACAATTGCCCGAGTTACACCAGAAATGTACAATCCCTCTATCAGCGCTCAGACTGTCCGGAATAGGCTGAGAGAGGCTGGACTGAGGGCTTGTTGTAAGGCAGGTCCTCACCAGACATCAACGTCAACAATGTCGCCTACGGGCATAAACCCATCGTCACTGGATCAGACAGGACTGGCAAAAAGTGCTCTCACTGACGAGTTGCAATTTTGTCTCACCAGGAGTGATGGTCGGATTCGCGTTCATCGTCGAAGGGATGAGCATTACACCGAGGCCTGTACTCTGGAGCGGGATCGATTTGGTGGTGGAATGTCCATCATGGTCTAGGGCGGTGTGTCACAGCATCATCGGACTGGACTGAGCTTGTTGTCATTGCAGGCAATCTCAACGCTGTGCGTTACAGGGAAGACATCCTCCTCCCTCATGTGGTACCCTTCCTGCAGGCTCATCCTGACATGACCCTCCAGCATGACAATGCCACCAGCCATACTGCTCCTTCTGTGCATGATTTCCTGCAAGACAGGAATGTTAGTGTTCTGCCATGGCCAGCGAAGAGCCCGGATCTCAATCCCATTGCGCACGTCTGGGACCTGTTGGATCGGAGGGTGAGAGCTAGGGCCATTCCCCCCAGAAATGTCCAGGAACTTGCAGGTGCCTTGGTGGAAGAGTGGGGTAACATCTCACAGCAAGAACTGGCAAATCTGGTGGAGTCCATGAGGAGATGCACTGCAGTGTTAATGCAGATGGTGGCCACACCAGATACTGAATTCTACTTTTGAATTTGACCCCCCCTTTGTTCAGGGACACATTTCTGTTAGTCACAAGTCTGTGGAACTTGTTCAGTTTGTCTCATTGGTTGAATCTTAGGTTCATACAAATATTTACACATGTTAAGTTTATTGAAAATAAACGCAGTTGACAGTGAGAGGACGTTTCTTTTTTTGCTGAGTTTACAATTACCATTTTCTATTACAGAGTCTGTGATCATTTTCATTTCATTAAATCATCAGTGGGCCAACAATGCAAATGTAAACAATGGAGCAAATGCAGAACATCCAAATATCACTGTACTATCTGCAGTGCTGGAGGAATGACACACCCAGATAAACACACACACAGTCAGAGTTTAAAAAAGGACCATTTAAACACATGGAATCTGATCTACTCTATATTCAAACTGACAGACTCCATATTCACATACAAATATATGTTTAAGATGTTTGAGTATACTTTGTACAATTCAATTTCATATGGTATAAACAAGTAAACACATTCTCAGTCAACAATATAAGACAATTGGAGCACTGTGTATGTTCTCTGATGAATTTTAAGTCAATGTGATGTGAAACATGAGTTTACACACGAGGAGAAGTAATTATTCTCCCGTGTGGATTCTCACATGACGTTTAAGTGACCGTGATGAGTAATATGTCTTCCCACAGTCTGAGCATTTGCAAGGGTTCTCCCCTGTGTGCAGTCTCATGTGTTCTTTCAGCTTTCCTGAATGGTTAAAACGCTTTCCGCAGTGGGAGCAGCGGTAAGGCTTTTCCCCTGTGTGTATTCGCTTATGAGCGTTCAGGTTTCCTGACTCTCTAAAACTCTTTCCACAATGGGAGCAGTGGTAAGGCTTCTCCCCTGTGTGTATTCGCTCATGAGATTTCATGTTTCCTAACTTGTTAAAACTCTTTCCACACTGGGCGCAATGGTGTGGCTTCGCTCCTGTGTGTATCCTCTCATGTCTTTTCAGGCTTCCTAATCTGGTAAACCTAGTTCCACACTGGGAGCAGTGGTAAGGCAACTCCCCTGTGTGTATTCGCTCATGAGCTTTCAGGCTTCCTAACTGGTTAAAACTCTTTCCACATTGGGAGCAGAGGTGTCGTCTTGCTGGTTTGGACATCTTTGGTTCCTCGAAGTTTGGTTTTCCTCCTGCCAAAGACAGTGTTTATTTAAAGAGAGACCTGAATGAAACCTCTTCATGATAATGCTGCCTTGTATGAGGTGTCATGACCGTACCGATTATCTCTCACCCCCAACTTAGGAGAGATCTAGGGGTATGAAGATGTGGGGGGTTTTTGACCCCTCACGCCCATTGTAAATCTTAGGCAACAGACATAATTCTTTTGTCCTCTCACTATGGAGAACCGGCCTCAGAACATTAAACATGGAATAAATGGACTTTGGAACAATGGTTTCCGTCAGCCACAATGGTGGTAATGACGATAGATGGAATATGAAAATTAATGTCATTTTTGTTTTGTTATTAAAGGTTAAAGGACGAAGTCATTATGAAAACATTGTAACTTTAGGAGTTTTCCTAGTATATGCTTGATGTTTATACATTGTACGTTGTGTGAAAAATTTTCAAATCAAAGAGAATGTTTTGGTAAAGATGAAATGTGAAGTTAGTTGTCTAAAATTGGATTTGAGAAAAATCTAGACCTTGCCTCATAACTTCGTAAGCCCAGAGAATTGCCTTAAAAGCAGTTACGGCCACGTCTGACCCGAGGGTATAAGACATGTGAGTTAAGAATTAACATATCAGACTAAGTGACCCGAGCTGCAGCAAAAGTCTGAGTAGTCAACGAACCCAAAAGGCAACACGAGGTTGAAGACAAAGGAACCCTTTTCTTCTCATGCTATGGATGAATAGCTGCGTCTAAGCAAAGGTCTGAGTAGTCAACGAACCAAAAACACAACACGAGGTTGAAGACAAAGGAATCCTTTTCTTCTCATGCTATGGATGAATAGCTGCGTCTAAGCGGGTGAATTCAAGCCGGACCACCCGGTCTCCACCCCCCCATCGAATCGTGGTATCTACACTGTTTTCATTCCTACGCCGTGAGCCCTGAGCTACAGGGCTGGCTGTCCTCAGAAGAACCCTTTCAGAACAAGGGTGAGGAATCAGACCACTAAGCAAAAAGGACACTGACATCGTGAGGACAACCAGAGAGTTGCACCAGAGAAGTGCGTCATTTCTTGAAGCCTAAACGGCCCACGCGGAGAGACCCACAGCGGAGACCTTCAACACGTAATTACATCATTATATTCTGACCCATAAGAGCGGCAGTTCGGGGCAAGGTCAGGGTTCAAATAAGCATAGCTGACAAATGCACCCAAATCTATATTTCTCTCGTGTACTTTCTCTTTTTCTCTCTTTTAAATAACCATTTTGGGTAACGCGTCAGAGTGTGTTGGCCCGTTGTACTAAGTTCTAATCAACAGCCTAGACTGTGTTTTTGTGTATGCGTATCTTTTATTATCATTTTAGCTTTCTAGTAAATAAATAATCAACTAAAATTGTTGTGGTACGAACTCATTGGTGGGACTCGGGTTTGTGCAGATTCCCGGATTATGCGACGTTCAGAATGAGACTGTAGAGGAAATTGATTAATTAGCGACTGTTGTCAAATCGATATTCTGATATTCTTTGAGGTAATTTGGGAAATAGAAACTCAATAAAACTAATTTCCCCATGGTGCCCAGGTTAATGAGTTAATAATTGTCTGATTCATTTAATCACGCAATTATAAACCGTTAATCATTCGATGAGCAGCAGTCGTCACATTAACTAATACAACGTCACGACATATTGGCACCCCGTGGGAGGCATCAAAGATAAAACTATGGCCGCACTTTTGGGTTAATTCCATACCAATTGTGTAGCAAGATACATATATACCATTAATAGCTATAGGCAGGACTGGTGTGGGAGAAGCGTGTGTGTGTGTCGTTCCATTTCACCCAGATACTGGTCGGGAGAGAACCACCCCTGTGGTACATCTGACGAAAGCCAGTGTGTCGGAGGGTCTACTGAATGCTACGAGCTAGGGCATATGTACCAGCCGATGTAGACATTCTGAGAATAATACTAGTGGCCCAACTAGTAGGTCGCTTTCAGGAGTGATCTGACTCGGTCATAAGCATTCCTAGAGCAGAGGACATATGAGCCAGCCATTACGGAAATTTGAGTAGATATATTCGTTTGACCGAAGCCATTATCTTTCTACCTCTCGCATTTGGTAACGTGAAGAGTTTAAGGGTTGAACGTGAGACGTCACCCAGTAAACCCGTTCCCTTGTTGGGGGGAACTTCCCTTGCGCCGCGAAGTGGAAACCCCGCTCAAGGAAAGCTAAGCATTGCGCCAGATGCTGAGCTAAGAAAGCGGAGCAGCCATTTTTGTTTTCCCCTTTGTTCATAGTGAATTCCCGCGCCGGGCGGGAATCATGTGAGATCTCAGCTTGCGCTATCAGTAACCTCTGGCGAAGAATCGCCAGTCATTTTTCATGAAATAATTCAGGTTACGCTGTAGGATATCAATCCAGTCTCAACTGATTGGATATCATTGTCTCATTCAATTTAATACATACATTAAATTGATACACTACCTTTCCAGGTTGGTTATTGGAATAATACACAAACTAATGTCTTCTAACCAATGGTCTGGTCTAGCATACGGCTTGCTCCGTCTGGGTCTGGGCTGGGTTTCTGTAAACATTTCATGACAACAGTGACATCAGCATCCATAATGATATGTGTCTGTGTCCCCTCTTTATGGTTACCAGGACAACGCTAGCCCTTCCTCCCTCCCGGAGTCCCCGTGTCGTGCCTCTCCCGGTAGCGCCTTACTGCTGGGTATGAAGAGGTTGTCTGTGCTGCTGGTGGACTGCAGGAAAACAACGGGGCTGAGTGGAACTGTGAGAGGAGGAGAAGAGAAGAAAGGATCAGATTGACACATCAAAGTAAGTGCTGTAGTTAGTTTGAACAAATACAATAGATCTGCCCACTGGTATCTGTTACCAGGACAACCAGCAGAGTTCTGTTGACATGAAGATAGACTGGTATCTGTTACCAGGACAACCAGCAGAGTTCAGTTAGTTGACAGGAAGATAGACTGGTGGATATGGATGTTATGAATATCATAACACTGAAAAAGGTTACTGCCAACGAAAAGAGAGAAACCAATAGACCGTATAAGACCTTGATGAAAGTTAGCTTTAGAGAGAGAGTTTCAAGATGATCTGATGTAAGGTGCATGTTTTACAAAAACTCTTCCTAAAAACATTATGGATGTTACATTGCCTGTCTCAGTCAACCCCCCTTTCTTTACAAGACTCTAGAACACACAAACTAAACTCCAGACACTTCAATGTGGTCTGTATTGCTTCATTAACATTGAAAAGTTTAACTATGTGTCATTGGTTAGAAGACATTAGTTTGTGTATTATTCAATAACCAACCTGGAAAGGTAGTGTATCAATTTAATGTATGTATTAAATTGAATGAGACAATGATATCCAATCAGTTGAGACTGGATTGATATCCTACAGCGTAACCTGAATTATTTCATGAAAAATGACTGCCGATTCTTCGCCAGAGGTTACTGATAGCGCAAGCTGAGATCTCACATGATTCCCGCCCGGCGCGGGAATTCACAATGAACAAAGGGGAAAACAAAAATGGCTGCTCCCCTTTGTTAGCTTAGCATCTGGCGCAATGCTTAGCCTTCCTTGCGCGGGGTTTCCACTTCGCGGCGCAAGGGAAGTTCCCCCCAACAAGGGAACGGGTTTACTAGGTGACGTCTCACGTTCAACCCCTAAACTCTTCACGTGACTAAATACGAGAGGTAGAAAGATAATGGCTTCGCTTCGGTTAAACGAATATACCTACTCAAATTTCCGTAATGGCTGGCTCATATGTCCTCTGCTCTAGGAATTGCTTATGACCGAGTCAGATCACTCCTGAAAGCGACCTACTAGTTGGGCCACTAGTATTATTCTCAGAATGTCTACATCGGCTGGTACATATGCCCTAGCTCGTAGCATTCAGTAGACCCTCCGACACACTGGCTTTCGTCAGATGTACCACAGGGGTGGTTCTCTCCCGACCAGGATCTGGGTGAAATGGAACGACACACACACACGCTTCTCCCACACCAGTCCTGCCTATAACTATTAAACTTACAGCTACCCCCCCCCCCCTTTCAATTTCCGCTTGAAGACATACCCAAATCTAACTGCCTCTAGCTCAGGCCCAGGAGCAAGGATATGCATATTCTTGGTACCATTTGAAAGAAAAACACTCTGAAGTTTGTGTAAATGTGAATTGAATGTAGGAGAATATAACACAATAGATCTGGTTTAGATAGTACAATCTTAATAATACAATCAATCATCTTTAAAATGAACAAGATAAAACAAACATTCAGATATGAATATGGGGACAATTTCAGTGGAAAACATAAGGCAACAGTACTTGTGCAAAGTTTCAGAATGATAACTTCCAAAATGAGTGTGCTACATGACATTTATCATGAAGTCACCCAGGTGTCCCACACAAGTAGCCCAAATGTACCAAAGTGGCCAAATTGGTGAAGGTATACATTTTGAAACAAATAACTATATACAAAATACCAAAATGGTATTCTAACACACACCCCCAAAAAATGGAGAGAAAAAAAGGGGGGAAAAATATATACATTTACAAAATAACATGGGTAACTATTTACACACTTTCAATATTTGGAAGACCTTCAGTCCTCTATCAAATCAAATCAATTTATATAGCCCTCAAGAGTAAATATGAACAGTTTACCTCTAGATGGCCCGGGAGGTGTGGAGCCAGAGACAGCAGGGGTCCAGCTGGATGAACCAGCTTCAGAGGGGGATGGACACACGTTGGGATGGACACGTTGGCGGCAGACACACGCATCTCGACCATGCTCCCTCTAATCCATAATATGTAGACTGAGTTGAGGAAGCATGCGCTGGAGGAAGTATAGCCAATGTGTACTTTACACATTTCATTACATTTTTATATATTGCAAATAAAATGTAAAAACAATCACAAATAATATTTTATATTATTAATTTCAAACAACGGCATTAGCATGAGAAGAACTTACCAGTCCAAAACAATGTCCTCTCCGTTCAAAAAATATGCTTCCATTTGAGTCATGGTCGCTAACTGAGTCGTCTTCCAAAAGCATATGTTTCACATTCACGACCAATTTCCTCTATAATTTTGTCTACATTCGTATATCTAGTCTTAGATTTAGCTTTCCCTGATTTATTCGCCATGATTTTCGATATATAAACATCTGAAGATGCTTGTTACCGAAACAGTGCTGTGCGTAATGAGTTTGGCTACTTCCAGTATGAAACTTCAATGGCGAATGACGATCTTTACGCCGGAGTTTACTACATGGGTTGGTCTTCCAAAACACAAACATTAGATATTGCCGTTTACCTCTGCTCATTGGCTATCTACCCAGCTAGATTTCAAGACGATCGGTGGTCATTGGGTTAAAATACAGTCAATCAACGAAACAGCGGTCATATAATTGGTGCACAATGAGGTCGTTACTTGTTGTCTTCCAATCGTTTTTTTCGGCTCAACACGTCCCGCGAAATGACCCATCAAGTTTGGTTGTGTTACAAACACTCTAAAGCGGGAAGGTGGAACAAACGAGTCAGGAGTAGGTTTTCTTGATTGAACAAAGTTCTATATTGAGGGCATTTGGACAACACAAACACTCCAACAGAATCAATGAAACTCTCCAAAGGAAAAAAACATATCTTCTTCTCCAGAGCAAAACAGGAACACAATACGATTGTCTTTAAATTACCACAAAAAGTCACGACATTGTCACCGTCTTAATGGTTCTTCCTAGATAGCTCCTCTGTCTCGGTGGCCATCTTCCAGAGATAGTCCCCTCTTCTTGCTGGTTCCATACTCTCTCTTATAGGGGAAGGAGAATATCTCATTAGTAGTGTCAGCTGTGCTTAATTGCCTCTGGTTCACTTGTCTCCCATGCCTTGTTGGGCCCAGCCTGCCCTCTGGTGTCCTTCCACACATGAGAAGAAAAGGATTCCTTTGTCTTCAACCTCGTGTTGCCTTTTGGGTTCGTTGACTACTCAGACCTTTGCTTAGACGCAGCTATTCATCAATAGCATGAGTAGAAAAGGATTCCTTTGTCTTCAACCTCGTGTTGCCTTTTGGGTTCGTTGACTACTCAGACCTTTGCTGCAGCTCGGGTCACTTAGTCTGATATGTTAATTCTTAACTCACATGTCTTATACCCTCGGGTCAGATGTGGGCGTCACCGCCTTTAGGGCAATTCTCTGGGCGTACCAAGTTATGAGGCAAGGTCTAGATTTGACTCAAATCCAATTTTAGACAACTAACTTCACATTTCATCTTTACCAAAACATTCTCTTTGATTTGAACATTTTCCACACAACGTACAATGTATAAACATCAAGCATATACTAGGAAAACTCTTAACGTTACAATGTTTTCATAATGACGTCGTCCTTTAACCTTTAATAACAAAACAAAAATGACATTAATTTTCATATTCCATCTGTCGTCATTACCACCATTGTGGCTGACGGAAACCATTGTTCCAAAGTCCATTTATTCCATGTTTAATGTTCTGAGGCCGGTTCTCCATAGTCAGAGGACAAAAGAATTTTGTCTGTTGCCTAAGATTTACAATGGGCGTGAGGGGTCAAAAAATTCCACATCTTCATACCCCTAGATCTCTCCTAAGTTGGGGGTGAGAGATAATCGGTACGGTCATGACACCTCATACAAGGCAGCGTTATCATGAAGAGATTTCATTCAGGTCTCTCTTTAAATAAACACTGTCTTTGGCAGGAGGAAAACCAAACTTCGAGGAACCAAAGATGTCCAAACCAGCAAGACGACACCTCTGCTCCCAATGTGGAAAGAGTTTAACCAGTTAGGAAGCCTGAAAGCTCATGAGCGAATACACACAGGGAGTTGCCTTACCACTGCTCCCAGTGTGGAACTAGGTTTACCAGATTAGGAAGCCTGAAAAGACATGAGAGGATACACACAGGAGCGAAGCCACACCATTGCGCCCAGTGTGGAAAGAGTTTTAACAAGTTAGGAAACATGAAATCTCATGAGCGAATACACACAGGGGAGAAGCCTTACCACTGCTCCCATTGTGGAAAGAGTTTTAGAGAGTCAGGAAACCTGAACGTACATAAGCGAATACACACAGGGGAAAAGCCTTACTGCTGCTCCCACTGCGGAAAGCGTTTTAACCATTCAGGAAAGCTGAAAGAACACATGAGACTGCACACAGGGGAGAACCCTTGCAAATGCTCAGACTGTGGGAAGACATATTACTCATCACGGTCACTTAAACGTCATGTGAGAATCCACACGGGAGAATAATTACTTCTCCTCGTGTGTAAATTCATGTTTCACATCACATTGACTTAAAATTCATCAGAGAACATACACAGTGCTCCAATTGTCTTATATTGTTGACTGAGAATGTGTTTACTTGTTTATACCATATGAAATTGAATTGTACAAAGTAGTCTTAAACATATATTTGTATGTTTTTACGAGAAAACATGAAGTGAATATGGAGTCTGTCAGTTTGAATATAGAGTAGATCAGATTCCATGTGTTTAAATGGTCCTTTTTTAAACTCTGACTGTGTGTGTGTTTATCTGGGTGTGTCATTCCTCCAGAACTACAGATAGTCAAGTGATATTTGGATGTGATGCATTTGCTCCATTGTTTAAATTTGCATTGTTGGCCCATGGATGATTTAATGAAATTAAAATGATCACAGACTCTGTAATAGAAAATGGTAATTGTAAACTCAGCAAAAAAAGAAACGTCCTCTCACTGTCAACTGCATTTATTTTCAATAACTTAACATGTGTAAATATTTGTATGAACCTAAGATTCAACAAATGAGACAAACTGAACAAGTTCCACAGACTTGTGACTAACAGAAATGTGTCCCTGAACAAAGGGGGGGGGTCAAATTCAAAAGTAGCATTCAGTATCTGGTGTGGCCACCAGCTGCATTAAGTACTGCAGTGCATCTCCTCATGGACTTCACCAGATTGACAGTTCTTGCTGTGAGATGTTACCCCACTCTTCCACCAAGGCACCTGCAAGTTCCTGGACATTTCTGGGGGGAATGGCCCTAGCCCTCACCCTCCGATCCAACAGGTCCCAGACGTGCTCAATGCGATTGAGATCCGGGCTCTTCGCTGGCCATGGCAGAACACTGACATTCCTGTCTTGCAGGAAATAACGCACAGAAGGAGCAGTATGGCTGGTGGCATTGTCATGCTGGAGGGTCATGTCAGGATGAGCCTGCAGGAAGGGTACCACATGAGGGAGGAGGAAGTCTTCCCTGTAACGCACAGCGTTGAGATTGAGCTTGTTGTCATTGCAGGCAGTCTGATGATGCTGTGACACACAGCCCCAGACCATGATGGACATTCCACCACCAAATCGATCCTGCTCCAGAGTACAGGCCTCGGTGGTAACGCTCATCCCTTCGACGATGAACGCGAATCCGACCATCACTCCTGGTGAGACAAAACCGCGACTCGTCAGTGAGAGCACTTTTTGCCAGTCCTGTCCTGGTCCCAGTGACGATGGATTTTATGCCCGTAGGCGACCATTGTTGACGTGAATGTCTGGTGAGGACCTGCCTTACAACATGCCCTCAGTCCAGCCTCTCTCAGCCTATTCCGGACAGTCTGAGCGCTGATAGAGGGATTGTACATTCCTGGTGTAACTCGGGCAATTGTTGTTGCCATCCTGTACCTGTCCCGCAGGTGTGATGTTCGGATGTACCGATCCGGTGCAGGTGTTGTTACACGTGGTCTGCCACTGCGGAAGACGATCAGCTGTCCGTCCTGTCTCCCTGTAGCGCTGTCTTAAGCATCTCACAGTACGGACATTGCAATTTATTTCCCTGGCCACATCTGCAGTCCTTATGCCTCCTTGCAGCATGCCTAAGGCACGTTCACGCAGATGAGCAGGGATCCTGGGCATCTTTCTTTTGGTGCTTTTCAGAGTCAGTAGAAAGGCCTCTTTAGTGTCCTAAGTTTTCATAACTGTGACCTTAATTGCCTACCGTCTATAAGATGTTAGTGGCTTAACGACCATTCCACAGGTGCATGTTCATTAATTGTTTATTGTTCATTGAACAAGCATGGGAACAGTGTTGAAACCCTTACAACAAAGATCTGTGAAGCTATTTGGATATTTACGAATATCTTTGAAAGACAGGGTCCGAAAAAAGATCCGTACATTTATTTTCTGTGGAAGAAAAAGGGACGTTTCTTTTCTTGCTGAGTTTTGTGTTTGTCATTGCAAAGATCTTATTATTAAAGGATGTAATTTAACTGACTGGTGTGTGAAGTTTGTCTCTCTCATTTGGTAATACAAAAATTAACCACCACAGACTAACCTTGTGAAACTGACCTATTATAATCTCTTGTCCCTGAGTATCATCCTGCGTTGCAAACCAGCTGCCCTGTGTCCTTGTATGAATAAAGTCCTCCCAGGAACAGGAAACTTTAAAAGATATGTGCTCATCACCCAATGCTTCAGGAATTCAGACTGTCTACACTGCGCTGTGTAACTGTTATTCTCTCTGAGCTCAGAAATAAAAGAATCTTGGTTTGACTTGGACTCCAGCAGATCCTTATTTTATAATATCCACACAACTCTCCCACGGATTGCTGTTTATCATTGTCCTCAATGAAGAGTTCCTCGTTCTACTTTCCTGGGTCATTTACAAGCCTCCCACTGGGTGAATAAATGTTGTTTCCACGTCATTTCAACAAAAACACCTTTTGTTTCATGGACATTCACCCAAATCCAATGACAGGTGGTTCGATCATATACACCTTTGTATCTAAGTTTCCATGTAATTTGCAAACAGATGTTCTGTGAATATTCTAAAATCTGCATTACACAATATATGCATTTTTCCACAAGAAATGTTTTTCTATCAGACCAGACTTATTGCTGATCAAAGGCTTTAACAGAACAAAAAAATACTTTTGCTGTTGAATTCCCATGTGCCGAATGGAAAAATACATATAAAAGTTAAATGGGTTTCCATCACATTTTCAACTCTACTGATGGTTTTAAAAAACTTGCGTAAAAATAGAAACGTGCTCTTGTCTCGTCACTGTAGCCTGCAGCTCACATATACAGTGTTGGTAGGCTACCTACATGATGAGAGTATTATGGATAGAGAAAATATTATTTTATTTGTCAAATGGCAACCAAGCAATCGATCATCATGTCACCAGAAGAAGACCATCAAAATGTATTGGAAAGGAGCATCAAGCTCATCACGTGCAGTTTCACCACCCTGTGAAGTTCATAACTTATTTCATCTGTAGCCTAATAAACTGCATGGGTTCCCAAGTTGTAGAGGGAGGACCACACAACATATCATCGCGTGACTCCAAGTTAACTAAGATGTGATGGTTATCAAATAAATATTTGCTCATGAAGGAGTTTCCACCATTTCTCGCTCATAAATGTTTACTGACACAAAATGATCCCACCATGTAAAACAAACAAACAAATTGTCTATCTGCATTAATAAAATTGTACAGGCATATCCTGTTTCCATCAGCCCGGTCATTACTTTTGAAATGGTTGGATCAATATCCACCTTCATGATGTGGATGAAGCCTGATTTGGAATGTCTGAGTAGTTCTATCTGATGTCATAATACACCCCTCTGATAGTGATCCATTTGCTCCATTGTTTCCATGTCAGTTGGTTTCCCACTCTGATGATTTATATCTGACAGAGGGGCTTTAAAGGAATAGTATGGTGACATCTTAGCGGGGCTTTAAATAAATAGGATTATTCATTAATTTAATACTCCTATAGTAACAATACACTGCAGCTTTGACATCAAGAAGAGATTGGGCTGATGGGTGTTGGTGCTACTATACAGGTAAGGCTGTCCTCCTTTAAGACACCATCATGTTTCATCATTAGATGCTACAGTCCTCCTTTATGACTCCATCATGTTTCATCATTAGATGCTACAGTCCTCCTTTAAGACTCCATGCTACAGTCCTCCTTTAAGACTCCATCATGTTTCATCATTAGATGCTACAGTCCTCCTTTAAGACTCCATCATGTTTAGAATGTGTCTGGAAGCGATACTCTATCTATTCTACTCTTATCCTTTCGGTTTTAATAATATTTAATAATAATAATAATGTTGTAATAAGTAATAACTAACTTTAATAACTAGGGTTAATACCTGCCTGGCGCCCTAACAAAATCTTTATATTTACCCCCCTCTAACAATACCGCTACAGAATTAGCATAGTAGGCCATGTAATTTAAGGTAATCTGAAATATTTAGGACAAATTTATTCCTTGACACCCATTCTGAAACTAACTTTAGCTCTTTGTTAAGTGTTGCTGTCATTTCAGTTGCCGTGGTAGCTGACGTGTACAGTGTTGAGTCATCCGCATACATAGACACACTGGCTTTACTCAAATGTCGTTGGCATGTCGTTGGTAAAGATTGAAACAAGCAGGTGCCAAACAGCTGCCCTGGGGAATTCCTGATTCTACCTTGATTTTGTTGTACAGGCTTTCATTAATGAACACTCTCTGTGTTCTGTTAGACAGGTAGCTCTGGGGCGGCAGGTAGCCTAGTTGTTAGAGCGTTAGGCCAGTAACCTAAAGGTTGCTGGATCGAATCCCCGAGCTGACAAGCTAAAACTCTGTTGTTCTACCCCTGAACAAGGCAGTTAACCCACTGTTCCTAGGCCGTCATTGAAAATAAGAATTTGCTCTTAACTGACTTTCCTAGTTAAATAAAGGTAAAATAGAAATCAAACACCGGTGACGAGCACCTTACATTGGATCATCTTAGAACTTTCTCTCTAAAGCTAACTTTCATCAAGGTTTAATACGGTCTATTGGTTTCTCTCTTTTCATTGGCAGAATCCTTTTTCAGTGTTATGATATTCATAACATCCATATCCACCAGTCTATCTTCCTGTCAACTAACAGAACTCTGCTGGTTGTCCTGGTAACAGATACCAGTCTATCTTCATGTCAACTAACAGAACTCTGCTGGTTGTCCTGGTAACAGATACCAGTGGGCAGATCTATTGTATTTGTTCAAACTAAACTACAGCACTTACTTTTATGTGTCAAATCTGATCCGTTCTTCTCTTCTCTCCTCTCACAGTTCCACTCAGCCCCGTTGTTTTCCTGCAGTCCACCAGCAGCACAGACAACCTCTTCATACCCAGCAGTAAGGTGCTACCGGGAGAGGCACGACATGGGGACTCCGGGAGGGTGGAAGGGCTAGCGTTGTCCTGGTAACCATAAAGAGGGGACACAGAGACATATCATTATGGATGCTGATGTAACGGTTGTCATAAAGTGATTTACAGAAACCCAGCCCAGATGCAGCAAGCTGTATGCTAGACCAGACCAAGCTGTACCATCTGGTGTTCTGATCTGGAGAGACTCTTCTCTGCCTCCTCAGCATCAGGATGTTGTTGATGCTCCCCAGAGGATCCACAATAGTCATGTCTCTCTCCTGTGTTTACGAGAATATCAAACCGATTGTAAACTTATGATCTTCTATTGCAATCACAGAGTCTTACAAGAGGCATTAATATGTCTAAAAAGGGCCTAAAA